>NC_046666.1:112627010-112653832 GCF_010883055.1 Belonocnema kinseyi | reverse complement strand
TATAAATATAATTATAATTTTTTAAAAAAGCATAGATGAAGTAGCAAAACATTAAAGTTTTGTATTTTGATATATCGAAATTTGAATATAGCGCCAAACTGTTTCTATCTTGGGACTGGCTTGGTCGGTTGATTTGAGTGTCACATGCCCTTAAACCGAAGTCGAGGTTTGGTTACTTATTTTACTCATTTCAATCATTCGACTTATCCATTTTTTTACGTGCAAGAATAATTATTGGCACTAAATAGTATTTTCATTTATCACTGAGATATCAGTATGAGACTCCAGAGATACACAGGTGAACAAGTAGTAGACATAGAGAAAATTAGAAAATATTTTTCAGGAAGTATAACAAGGAGACCGCACACCTATAGCGCGGATGATGGAAAAAGCCCACAATCGTGATCGACTGTCCTCAAATTTTCATGTCTTTCAAGGAACTACGAGAACATGTGATGTCAATTTTGAACCGGTATAAACATAACCTATTAATGCCGTTTTGCAAATTCAAACTGCTTGTGTTTAGTGGAAAAAATTGTATGCAAAGTGTTAGTGCTAAAAACCTACATAATAAGTATTACAATAATGTTGCGTTGTTTTTGTAAGGGCTGTGATTCGAGTAGCAGGGCACAGAAAGAGAAAAGTATTAGACGCAAAATCCTCAATATCTATACTTGCGTTTTATTGTTTTTATATTCCTCCTCTTGTTTTAAAGGCATTATTCACATAATTATATAAAATATACACGCATTATCACTGCATCCGTGACACCAACTGATACTTGACATAACCAAACTTAACCTATAAACAAACTCGATACTCCATAGCAGACGACAATTTATAATTTTATATTTTCAATGAACGGACGGTCCACCGCAATCAAGCCAAAACTCTCGCACTAGAGTTTACCTAAATAAGTTTAATGTTATTTATTATTTCAACTACTCATTTCACGTACATATTTTTCAGGGTAAATTTGAATTTTTTCTTTGAATCCACATTGAATAGACGTTTTTGCCATGATATACCTCTGTGTAAGTGTAACATATATAGGAGATTCACTTTGCATTTTCTAGAAGCTAATACTCATAGGATATTTAATGAAGGTATAGATAGATATCATGATTTTCTACACGTCAGAGAAATTTGGTAAAATTTTATGATAAAAACAAAAAACTTTTTGCTATGTTATTGAGGCTGAAATATTTTTTTCCTTATGGAAGAAATTTGTAGTTTGCTTTATTTTTAGAAAGTATAAAAATATTGTTTTCACTGTTTTTTTATTATATTTTTACAGTTGGTATACGCAGAAACGTTCGTATAAAAAAAATTATAAACCCATTTTTATTCAAAATTTTTTTGTAAATTGTTAGAGAATGTTTATAAAATATTATAGTCAATAGGAAAAGTGTTATTCTTTTTGTAAAATGTCACTATTAAAAATTAATTTTTCTCTTAACATTTTTTCGAAACATTATGCTTAGTTTTTTATGGAAGATTCTCCGGATTTGTATTCGAATGAGCAGTAATGTTTGTCACATTAGGCAAAATGCGTCAACCTAATTCTCGTTTAAAACTTTTTTCTAATTCGAAAAATAATTATACAAACACTATATAAAGTTTTGACTGACGAAGGGAAAATATTTTTATTAAAAAGTTTCAAATCATAGATGCTTAAAAATTTTGTTTAAATAAATTTGATTATCAATAAGCTTGCAAATTGGTGTTATTAGAATATTTTTTCTAAAATAATGTTTACATTACGCCGCAATGTTGTTCTACATAGTTTGTCATAAGCTGCCTTCAGTGTCATTCAGACGATACATGACCATTGCAACGCTTACTTTAAAGACGGACAAGGCTAAATTAACTTCGAATCTTTCAATAGGTTTTATTTTTATTTTTACATACACCTAGAGTTATAAACTTTTAAAATCCCTCACCCCGGATCCCAAGCTGCATTTTGCTCAATTATTTTTAATTATTATTAAATCCCGTTTCCAATATCAGCCGACAACTTCTCTTTTTTACGACTGGAGGGGGGGGGGGGTCGCTGTTTTAAAAATTCGCTTTTCGTTTTGAAATTGGAAACGGGATATAATAATAATTAAAAATAATTGAGCAAGATACAGTTTGGGTCGGGGGTGAGGGATTTTAAAAGTTTATAATTCTCGGTGTATGTAAAAATAAAAAATAAAAGCTATTAAAAGATTCACAGTAAATTTAGTCTTGTCCTTCTTTAAATTAAGCGTTGCAATGGTTATGTATCGCCTGAATGACACTGAAGCCAGCTAATGACAAACTATGTAAAACAATATTACGGCGTAGAAAATTACTTAAGGGCATGTGATACTTCGTCGTGTGGTCAATCGGGTACAGTTCCAACGGCTTTTTTCCACAAAAATGAAAATTTTCAAAAACTGAATTCGGAGATGCTATAAAATATCATAACGGACGTCCCCGGACTCTTTTTTCAGGGATAATAACAAAAAAATGTTATTGTGCTAATTACCAAATTTTATACATGTGTATTATTTTATGGTTAGGGTGATTTTTAGCTCTCTGTCATTCCGATAATGTAGCATGAAACTTTGAAACTAATGTTCAATTTTTCGCCACTGGGATATTATTTATGAAATAAACTTTTTTGATTGCCTGCAACCAAGGTTAGTTCCGGGAGATTAGTTACTATGTTTATTTGCAAGTCCAAAGTCTTCGGCCAAAAATATAGTGTAGTTTGGAAGTAACGCACAGGATAATTATAACATACATAACCTCCAAATATACACACGTTGTTAGAAATATCAAAAAAATTTTTGAAAAAAAAAACAAATAAAGTGTGCGGGGATGTCCGTTAGCATGTTTTCTATCATTTCCCAAATTTTTAAGACAAAATATTGATTATTCTAGAAAAAAGCCGTCGGAACCTAAAACTGGTAAACTCGATACTAATTCCTAAGCGCTATGCAAATTAATAAGATTTTTCTAAATTAAAACTTTTTTGAATTAAACCAAAAAAAAGTGTGTGGAGACGTCCGTTAGCATGGTCGCTATCATGTCCCAAATTTTTAAGACAAAATATTGATTATTAAAGAAAAAAAGCCGTCGGAACCTAAAACTGGTAAAATCGATAATTTTCTAAGTATCACATGCCCTTAAGACAAAAACTAATTTTTTCTCATCACTCCTAAAATTGGATCTAGTTTCTGTAACATTATTGTTCCACTGAATTGACAAAATTTACAATAAAAATTAATTCAGAAAAAAATGTTTTAATAACACTAATTTGCGAGCTTATTGAGAATAAAATTGATTTAAACAAAAGTATTAAGCATCTATGTTTTGAAACTTTTTGATAAAAATATTTTCCCATTGTCAGTCAAAGCTTTATATGGTGTTTGTATAATTATTTTTCGAATTAGAAAAAAGTTTTAAACGAGAATTAGGTTTTTAGAATTGGTTTTGCCTAATGTGAGAAACATAACTGCTGATACGAATACAAATCTAGAGAATAATCTATAAAAAACTAAGCATAATGTTTCGAAAAAATGTTAAGAGCAAAATTTATTTTCAAGAGTGACATTTTACCAAAAGAATAACACTTTTTATATTAATTGTAATATTTTATACATATATACTTTTAAAACTTTATACTTTTTTAAAAACTCGAAAAGCCAGAAAAATCAACTTTTAAATTGTTGAAATTCGGATTCTACGTTAAAATTCCCTATAGAAGGTCACGGAATAATCGAAATTGTTTTTTTTTGCAACGGTAAACAGTTTTGAAAAATATAAGACGTATAACGCCCGTTGACTGCTACACTTCAAACGCATCGCCGGTAAGTAGCAGTCAACAGGCGTTATACGTCTTATATTTTTTTTAACTTTTTACCGTTCCAAATAACTATTGCGATTATTCCGAGACCTTCTGTAGGGAATTTCAACGCAGAATCCGAATTTCAACAATTTAAAAGTTGATTTTGCTGTTTTATCGAGTTTTTTAAAAAGGAACCGAATGGAGACCCAATGGGGTCTTTATGGGTACTTTGTAGAGGCTCCATTCGGTTCCTTCGGTCCGCCAGGGAATGAATTGAGCATTGAGTGATCAAGAATTTCACTACGTATTAAGGGCATCTGATACTTTTTCGTGTGGTAAATCGGGTACAGTTCCCCCGGCTTTTTTCCCATAAAAATGAAAACGTTTAAAAACGGATCTGGTAACGAGACACACGTATTCCTATGGATTTTGGGGCGCTGAATTCAAATTCGGTATCAAAAATTACCCATTACGTCATGGTTGAGCCATAACCTCAAAAAATGACGAAAAATCATGAACTGAGGCAAATAAATTTCAAAATAATGCCAGTGGTGCAAATTTTCACTTCAAAAACATGTCGACAACTGTTAAGGATCAACCCTTGCCTGATATCAACTTATTTAACATAACTTTACCCAACAGAACGTGACCTCACCTAACCTGAATTAACAGCAATTTATTGAACTACACTCGAGCCTAACCTAGAAATAAATCTAACCTAGCCTAACCTAACCTAACATCACGAAACACAATTAAACTGATTGTGTTGTCCCGTTGTGTTTGCGGTACCGTTTGAATCAGCTTCGGCTTAACCTACATAGAGGTTTAACCTATCCCAACCTAACAAAACCTGGCCTAACCTAACCTAGCCGAATGAAATTCAACCACACGTGTAGCTATGTAAGCGTACGGTTCTCAGTCTTAAATGTGTGCTATATTTAATAGGTTAACTCGATCTTAACCTACAAATGAATCTAACTTAACAGAACCTAACGAAATTTTGCTTAACGCAAAACAACTTAAGTGTTCCCGTTGTAACACAATAAAATTCATTTCATTGTACTACAGGTGGTTAAAAATTTAGACACACATTACTCTTTAGAAGAAACTTAGAACTACAAGTAGAATTTACCCCATTTAAATTAACCTGACAATGTTTGTATCAATTAAAATGTAGAACTGTAACTTAAACATGCAAATGAATAAGAGTTTTATTCAAAAAATTTTTCTCTGCTTTTCTTAAACTTAAGGGATATATTTATAGTATCTTTCGTATTTACATTTTATCTTGCTTTTCATCGTAATTAAATTGATTTATAGACCTACTTCAGTCTATTTTCTGCCTGCTATAACGTGTCCTATTTCTTCGAAGGAACGATGCAAATGGTTACGCTTACGTTTAAGACCTACATTCGTTTCCCTTTTCAACATCCAGCAAAAATCAGCCATCATGACCTCGTCCCATCTACCCTGATATCGTTGTTCCATCACTTTTATGTCTTGATGAAAACGTTCTCCTTGTTCTTCGCTGAAATCACCAACATTTGCTGGAAACTTATCCAGACGGGAATCTAGAAAGTGAAGTTTTAAATTCATCAAGCAGCTTAACTTTTTGTAGTTTCTTATCATTTTCGCACCAATATTCTCGTAGTTTGGACTTTCTTGTTACCGAAGAAATTTGCGTTTGCTTCTTTAAAACTTTCCCAAGCGTCCACCCTACCGAAAAGAATCTTTGAGTATATACTAAAAATTCTTTAGGTCAAATAATCTCAAAGAAATTCTCCGCAGGCACTCAGGTAGATATAAAAATAGGTCTGAAGGTTATAAAATATCCTTTCCGAAATTGAAATAAGAATTGGTAACTAGCAGAGAGGCTATCTCAATAGAGTAGCCGACACTCAGGGGTCCTTTGCTAAGCTTTCGGATTAAAATTTAGAAGTAGATTTTTTAATTTCAAAGCTAACAGCCTAAAACATAATAATTCGGAATCTATGGGTTTCGATGACTTCAGATATCGGACTTTTTTTTTATGCTGAAAATTGGAATTAATAGAACGTTTCTCGTAAATGGAATGAGATACGCCAAAAAAGACAATATTTTTGAATTCAACTAGAAAATTGTATATCAGTATATAAGTTATAATTATAAATAAGTATAATGAGAAAATTCATCAATTAAAAAAAAGTGTTAATAATTTGAAGAGAAATTTAAAAAGGGAGAGGGGATTAGCCACGACCAACTACTGTAAATAACTCTGCCCGCCCGGTACGTGACGAATACAATAGGAACATTATATTACCGTCGCACCACTCTTAAAACGACCACTAAAAGGATCTTGAAAAGGACCCAAATCTCTCAAACTATCTCTGAGACTATTTTGTTTCAAATCGACTTAGTTTATAGACTCAAATGGGCCAAGCTATTTCGCTAAAGAAAACTCAGAGATTTCTTTCGGTAGGGCATTTCAATTTTCGTCATGTGGCTCACGAAATTAGTATCTCTTGTCAATATTCGAATCTGTGGTCTATCAAAGACTCCTTCTTTCAATTTAGCGCCTGAAACATTAGGGAATTTAAGGGATATATACTTATAGCACTGTCCATCTTTGTCTAACGCCTTGATAAAACATTTTTGTTTAATTTATGAATTTTCTCATTATACATATTTATAATTATAACTTTTATGCTAATACACTACTTTGAAGTTGAATTGAAAAATGTTGTCTGTTTTGGCGTATCTCATTCCATTTACGAGATACTTTATATTCACTCCAGTTTTAAACATCCAAAAGAAAAGGTTAGATATTTGAAAAAATCGAAACCCATAGATTCTCAATTTCTAACTTTCAATTCGTAACAGTATTTTGAAATTGGCCAGAGGTTAATGAACATTATTTTTACAAAAGCGTAAGTACTTAATAATAAATGTCACAGAACATTTTTATAAATAGTTCTTTTCGTAAATATCACTGGAAACTTCATGTAAGATTCCGAATTTTTAAATTACATGAATTTTATAACATCTTAATTTCACAGTATTTTATCATTCAAATTTAGCGCCAATAGTGCCGATATATTGGAAATACAGTATAATCTCATTGTTGTGATTTATGTGTTAAAATTTGTATACTTTAACCCTACCGTAGAAATCTATGAGTAGATTTGTTTAAATTTCACATTTTACAGCCTAAAACATAATAATTGGGATTCTACGGGTTTCGCTGATTTCAGATATCTAACTTTTTTTTTAAATGCTTAAAATTGGAATTAATACGACGTTTCTCGTAAATGGAATGAGATACGCCAAAAAAGACAACATTTTTTAATTCAACTTGAAAATGGTATATTAGCATATAAGTTATAATTATAAATAAGTATAATGAGAAAAATCATTAAATTAAAAAAAAAAGTGTTAATAATTTGAAGAGAAATTTAAAAAGGGAGAGTCGGATCAGCGACGGCCAACTACTGTAAATAACTCTACCCGCCCGGTACGTGACGAATACGAAAGGAACATTATATTACCGTCGCACCACTCTTAAAAGGACCTTGAAAAGGACCCAAATCTCTCAGACTATCTGTCAGACTAAATTGTTTCAAATTCATTTCATTATAATTCATTTCTATTTCATTCGGTAGGGAACTGGCTTTTTAAAAAAATAAAGTGAAGTAGCTTGCCTACGTAGGTGAAACTAATAACAAGCATATAGTATTGAGTAACTTAAAGTAAATTAATAAATTATAATTAGAAAAATATTACCTACGTTATTAAAAATCATGACAGGTTGCATTCAAATTTATTTGAGCTCAAAGCTTTACATATATTTCAGGCAAAAACTTTAATTCTCGTAAATTCTTGAAAAACTATCGCTCGAGAATTTACCAGCAAGTTACCGGTGTTCCTGACGCAATTTCCCGCCTTTCGAACTCTATGTACGAGTAGTACTCGTAACGAGTGCCCGGACTCTTCTACGCATGTGTCGCGCTCGTTCTATGATTCGTTGCTGTTCGCGCGCAATTTGAAATGCTAAAAATAAAATTTTTATTGTTTATTATGAATAATATCATTTTAACTTATATACATGTTCATTAGACCGATATTAATGAATCTTGATAAAAATAAAAATTTATTACGTGCATACTGTGTTATGGTTGTTGTGTTATGGTTATTTTTGCTAAATATATAAATTTTTGTGCTAATTAATATAAATCGTATTAAAAAACAAGATTGTCAATGCATTTTAATATTTTAATAAACTTTAAATAACAAAATTTTCGAATAATGAAAAGTATGCAAGAAAAATACAAGTAGCAAAGGATATTTTTTATTTACACAGTATGTACTTAATAAATTTTTATTTCTATCAAAATTCATTAATATCGGTCTAATAAACATTTATATAAGTTAAAATGACATTATTCATAATAAGCAATACAAATGTTATTTTTCGGCATTTCAAATTGCGCGCGAACAGTAACGAATCAGAGACCGAGTGTGATGCATGCGTTGAAGAGTTCGGGCACTCGTTACGAGCGCCATGTACGAAGGCGCGCTGGTGCTTGATGTAGTACAGAGAGTCCACGGACAGTGTGGCAAACTAGTGTACTGCTCGCTTATTAGGTGCGCCATTGTTCTTGCAAAAATAAATCAAAACTTTATACTGTTTGCAAATAAACAGGAAAAAATATATGAAAAAATGACAGTAATTATTACTAATTATTTTTTCAACTCATTAAAATATGTAGTTTAATATGAATAAATTTTAATTTTAAGATAAATTTTGAAAGCTGTTCGAACTTAATATTTCTTTGATTTATTTTGATGATATTAATAGATTTTATTATTTGTCAAAGTTAAAAAAATTTATTGGTAAAATTATAAATGTAGCTAATGAACAAATTAATAATATTTAAGACCTCAATGACAAAAATATTTAAAACATATACACGATCAGAGAATTAATTAAAAATATATCACTTATATCTGATATAAATATTATAATAATTATAATAAGTTAGACTACAACTTAAGTTGCATAGTAAAGAATCTTTGTACCTTTAAAGTCTTAACAATTTCAAATTTTGAAGGAAATATTTTTAAAAAGTAATTGTAATTAAAATGTGTGAGGGAATAATTTGGTAAAAAGTCAATTAAAAAACTGATAAATTAGAAAATAGATTTAATATTATTTACTATAATGTATATATTTATCTAAGTTGAACCGAAAATCATATATACGTTTATACAGTTCAATAATTTATTTGTTGATTAATCTTGAAAGCTTTTTTCTCTCTGCATTCAACCCCTAATAATTTTATTTAAAAATTTTAATATTAGGGAGATTTTGAATTTAATAGTTAATTATATTGAGGACTTGCATGCCGGTGGCAGTAGTAACAAAGTGTGCTGTGATCATATATGTCATACTCATATATTGATAACCGCGCGAAAGGCTTCTGGCAAAAAAATAGGGCGCAGACATATATTTCTGTCCCAAAGAGAGTAGAGAACCTTTGCAGAATCCCGCGTGCGCCCCCAACACTAGAAAAGAGGGAAGGGTCATGACTTTATACATACACAAGGCGTATATATAGATCACGCCTTTCATCCACTCCTATCACTCCTTTCCGGCGCACACGCAATGCTGAAAACGTTTTCTGCTCTTTGTGAGACAGAAATATTGGTCTGCACTCTATTTTTTTGCCGCGCGCCGCCTATTGCGAGGTGTAGACATTTAGTAATATAGGAGTATTACATATATGGCAGTGACAGGAGGTGAGAAGATTTTATGGAGGTTGTGTGGAAGGTGTGAATGAAGTGAGATAATGTATTTATAAGCTGGTCGCCAGGCAGCAGAAAAGTCATAAGATTAAAAGAGACAGAGCGGAAAATTGGAAGAAAAGTACACTCTATCTCTTTTACTCTTATGACTTTTCTCCCGACTGGCGTACAGCAGACAAGCGTGTAAATGCATCATTATAATAAGAACCAGACAAATTAAAAAAATGTAAAGATGCACTAGGCTACATTTTTTCAAAACACTTTTTGTGAATTTCTCGCAAACTAGTAGTTTTTAAATTATTTTTCTAAACTCTGCAATTTTTATCAACAGAAAAGTCAGACCAACTTATGGTGGCGCCATCTGTTGGATTGGTTTCACCGCCGTTTCCCCTCCGGATCGTAAGAGAACAGATAAATGGGGCGATGAATGGGGCTGGCTTTGACGCGCTGAATCCGAATCTGGCCTCAGAATCAGCCTGTCCTACTACCCATGTCTACAGCGGCGAAACGTGCGTGCCTGTCTTATAGAGTTCTGAGCCGGTTATATTACTTTTGAAGACGGCAACGAGAATGAGAATATTGCCGAGAAATAAATTCTTCGCGAATCTATGAATTTATTTTAATTTACAGAATATTACATTTTTTTGTTAATTTGGAACGATATTTTAATGTTGAAAACACAGTTTGTGACGTCCAACTCCGATGTCGACAATTTATAATTTAATTTTGATAGTCAATAAGGAAGCATTTAATGTTATCTATGTCGCGGTAAATTAAAAATGTTGTTAATTCCTTTTCGATATTGTTCACTATTCGAGTTCGCTGCTATCTAGGAACATAAGTTGTTCCCCTGGGAATAAATACAAAGAAAAAAAGGGTTGACACAAATAAAACACTTGTTAATTTCACTTTTTGGAACACTGGTTGTATTTCGCTTGCACAGGCTACGTTGAAATGAATTAAATTTCGACGAGTCAAAGTTTCACATGTTATCCCTATTTTGAGTCAAACACTCACAATGTTTAAACGACGAACCGAAATTAGTTAAATTATTTCATTATTTGTCCTTTTTTATATTCTCGATATTTAGTTTTTAAAGATCACAATAATAATTGTAAAAATATGGAAATGCGAGTTTAAACTCAAGATGGTTTTTGCGGAGGTCCGAAATCGATTTTTTGTCCGAGAGAAAAATCTAGATCTGTCGAAAAACGGTGCGGAGCTGGTTTTATATGGCTAGGCTACGTCTAGGAAAAATTGGGCTAGCCTATCATGGATTCTAAAATTGAATTTAAAACAGAACTAAGCCAAACGCAATTTAGGAAGGAAAGTTTGCCCACGCCCTTATTACCCAAGAAAACCGTTTTAAAATGGTTATGTATGGGAGGGGATAATAGTGCAGACAAGAAGAGTTTCCAGGAAAAACGATAAAAATCTCATTTGGACCACCCTTTGTCAAGTGATTTTTAAAGGGCAATTGGGTAGGACAATTTTGGCTTGACATTCGGCTTTGAGATGTCGATTAGTTGGGGTGTAAGTGGAGACGTTACCTAAGTCATAAATATTGAAATATGAGCACTGCGGTCAGTTACCTGGTGACTCAATTTTCTGATGTTGACTACATGTGTTTTTTAGACAATAGGACCTTTTTTTGATCCTTCGATTTATGAGAAAGGGCCTGGGGCCTTTATAAAAAATGCCATAAAGAAGAGGTTCAAGTTACGTTTTATAGCTTAGGGTCTTGGGAAAATCGTCTTTTTAACTTTACGTGCTTGTATCTTAATATCTTCAGAAGTCCTGTGATTTAGATTTCTTTAAGTGTTTACTTAAAGAGATAAAAAAAAGGAAAAGGAAAGAGGCAATTTACCATTTTGGGAATTTGACTTCTAAGTTTTCACACATCTGGAAATTTATTTCGCGGAAATTTGATTTTAATGCCTTTTCTAAATTTTGGTAAAAGGTTTTTTTTTATGTAGGCATAAAGTGTCCTTGCGGACATAAAGATTTATGATTATGGGATCCTCTTTTGCTTTCTTTCCTAATTTATGTTCTATTTGTTTAATTTATTCATTGTATTTTCATTTTACTATTTTCATACCGTTATTTTGTATTTTTAGGGTTTCGGGTTTCATTTCCAGTCCTACGCGATCGGCTTGATTCGAATATTCGGCTTTTATTTTCTTATCTGTTCTGATCCTCAAGATTTAATTTCAATTTAGCGCATTTAGAATTTTTAAATATTACCCGTAACGTAAGTTCCTATTTGACTTGAGCATGTATGCTTAAAGCAGCTAGATGGCGCATGCATTCACTAAGTAGGCTTTAGCCCTACGTCACCACATCCCCCTTTTTCAAAAAGTTGTTACGCAGGAACAACTTTTTCAATTATATTATGTAGGCTTGGTTTACTGAACAAAGAAAATAATTTTTTATTTTTTCTAGATACTTTAGTCGAATTTAAAAGAATTCTAATTTCATTTGAATATATGGTGTTTTGACGTAGACCGTGCTGTCACCTGTTTCTAATGTGAGTTTTTTAATTTTGCCTCTATGCCATGGTCGATACGACGCGTTATCTGGGGTCGGTATTGCAGACATTTGTCTTGCCTTTTCGTTCATGACCAATTTGGTAGCTCGGATCAGTGACCCCGATCTTCGAAATGTAGGTCAGTAGTGCTGTGCCAGTTTGACCTACATTTAGTTACGTTGTGTTGTGACAGGTAAATTTTCGTGGATTTTTTAGCATGAGAGAGTGAGGATTATCTCAATACAATGAGCGAGAGGACGATGTAATTATAAGTATCGATTTTTTATAATATTAGCATAATTAAGATGTTTGACAGGTGATTTTTCGTGCCCTCTGAGTATCCCCCACGTGTCCTGCTGAATGTGAGGTTATGCACACTACTATTTAATGATTTTTTCTTTGTTTTTCTCTCATATTTAAATTTGTTTCGGTCTAAATAAATGTAGTTTCCTAGTTTTTATAATGCATGGATGACAGACCTGAGGATGAGTATAGGTTACATTAGATTGATTTTAATTTAGACTGTTGTCATGGAGATAGCCTGAGGAATTCCTCAATGTTCTCAGGTCCTGTCGAGTATTTGCAAATCAAACATTCAAACATTAATTTTACCACTCAGAATGGGAAAACTACCTACAAAAAATTGGTGCAATTTCACTATGATTGTAGGGTGAGTGCCACTTGCATACTAGAAGTTCCAACCAATCTTGTAATTCTACCACTTTTAGACTGACAATATAGCAAGCTTTTGTAAAAGCACAGCTTTTGCTTGTGAATCTGTGACTTTCAGAGTAGGTAATAAATGGACCCACTTTCAGAGTATTGAATTTGTTGACGCTGGTAAAAGTACAGAAACTGTTAAAAATTCCTTTTTCCAACGTAATCTCACGTCTTTAAATTTGATCATTCACAACGCGGCGTACTTGTACGGCTTTGAACGTACACTGTTAAAAATAATATTAAATTTAATGTACCCATGTATATGAAATCGTGATTAAAGGCGACTATATTAAATTTCATATACATTCATGTTAATCACTTACAAGAAAAATCAGATAATTCCATTTTTCACAAATCCAAAATAAGTTTAGCAGTAATTTTAGACTGTAAATAATAAAACAGGATACCTTCTTTCTGTTGATCAGAAATAAAATTGGATTTCATGTCAAAAGGTTGAACTAAGCAAATAAATAACAGACCTAACCTACAACTAATTGTCTTCGCCTTAAATTTGGACCATTTAGAGCGAAATTAGGAAAAAGTTTTACTAGTACGTTGCACTTTCATAATAAATAACAATTCAGTCAATGAATTCTAGATTATTAATTTTAATTTAGAATATTTGACAAGATTTAAAGAAATTAAAGCACGTTGAGTTTTTACGCACATTGCTATACTGACCTGTATGTTAAATTTAATACATATGTATATTAAATCCACAACACCAATGTATGTTACATTTCAGTAGCGCCAGTGCATATTTGCTTCATTCGCATGTATATTAAACCTCGTACAGATTTTTCAAACAGTGCTGTATAAGTACAAGTAATTGTAAAGTTTTAAAGGTGTGGAAAACAATTAAAACTTGTAAAAATAAAATTATGTGTGAAAGCGCCGTATTTCAGAACGGTAAAAATGATGGAAAAATTTCTTTGCAAAAATTGATAAAAATGTTAAACAAGAATTTTTTTAAATTAAAAAAACTGCTTTCTATTGTATTCCTTATTTGAACGGGAAATTTACAATTTCTAGTAAAATTACCATTTTTCACATTTCTCATGTAGATTCTAAAGTTAACATGTTGAATAAATCAGGAATATTTTTGGTTAGGATACCATCACCTCAAAATTCATAATGCATTTGTAATTTTATAGAATCTGTCTGGAAACTTAAATAACTTAAAAGTTAATTTCCATACTGAAAGAGGATATTCATCATTGTCAATGAAAACGTTACTTTGGGAGTATCAAAATGTTTGTTATTTTTAGGTTTGGGAACAAGGAATAACATGTTATTCGATGAGAACAATTCATCGAGCTTGAAAAATAGAAGAAATGAGATTATTTACATTTTACAACCAAAAAGGTACAATAATCTTATTTTGTTATTTTAAAATAATAAAAAAGAATTTTAATCTCATTTCTTGGAGCTTGATTTATTGTTCGACAGTATTATTTTTTTCTTATTTTGATTATATATTTGGACATCTCTCCCACAGTTCCTTTCAATAGGTATATACATTTGTTTTTATAGATGACATACAAAATTCGTTTATGACAACCATTCGCACGCAGCACACACACACACACGCACATACGCATACACGGGGAGATTTTTTTTGTTTTTTTAAGAGGACACTGGCAGAAACACAATTTAAGGTATGAGCGAATTTCACCGCTCTTACCCTTTCACTGGAGTTAATTTTTCAAACACCCTGTTTTTTATGTTTCTTTTCTAAGAACTTGTTTTTTTTTTAGATTTTTTTTTTCGTCAAATGTCCATTTGCTCGTCTGCTTCCATTTGAACTTCGAAGAATCCATCGTCGTCAGCTACTTGGGGAATGTAGGCAGCATCACAGAGGAAGTCTAAGGTTTTTTCTGTCGTGAAGGAGCCTCCCAGGTAATAGGTGAGGGTACCTTCTGGAAGTCCTCCTATCATCCCATCGTATAATCCGGCTGCATCATTAAAGATGAAGGCTGCTGGTCGATTTGTTGTACCGTTGAACGGGACCAGCTGCCCAGGTTCGCCATCACCCACCAGGACGTTCTCCCACAATGCGACATTGAAGAAACATGATGGTGGTGGTCCCTCACCTTCCTCGGTCATCTCCGAAGCAAGGACATGGTAAGCTCTTGTTGCATCTACACTGGTTATATATTCCAGTTTGATGATTCGCGGATTTTTCAAAAATTGTTCGAACCCAATAGCAGCCTGAGAACATGCGACACATGCTCCCAGATGTTCGAAGGAAAAACATCACTACACAGGCGGCATTTTTTTGGCAAACAGAGACTTCTTTCCACTGCTACCTGATTTTCTAAGGGAAGAAACCGTCTCCTCAGGGATCCTCCAGTTTTCTGGCATTTATGGCAATGCCATTCTGCCGCTTTGCCCTGGTTTACATAGACAAGACCATGGGTATGCACATAGTGCGTTTCCGGTCTAAAGAGTTCATCATCTTCGAAGGGAATAGTAGTTGACAGCCATTCTAGATGAGCTGCGTCCAGAGTTGGTAAGATTTCAGCATTTATTCCCGGTAGTATAAAATGTCCTCTCCTTCCCTATTCTATCCGTAGGTTGTCAAATATTTCTTTGAGTCCGGCTATTTCGAGGAACTGAATTTGAATTAGCTTTTATTTCGCTTCGAAAACGTGTAGAGAAGACTTTCTTTTGGGGTTGTCTTCTTGATAATGAGGATGGATCCTTTGAGTTATAGTCTTGGAGGCTGCTGATTTCGTGAAAGGGGACTCTCTGGCCCTTTTCCCCTGTTTCAAATTGTCAAATAGTGACTGAACAAAGGGGATAAGCTCCCCGCCACTGGTACTGTCTTTCGATCCTCTTCTCCTCGATTTCTCTCTCTCACTCTCTCTTGCCCCTTTCTATTAGAATTTGCAGGCCCAATGAATTATTTTGACCAGTCTGAATTTTGAGTATACTTTAAATAAATTTACATTATTTTGTAATAATTTGTTATAAATTTGGAAGGAATTTTCTTTTTGTTTGTTTGCTATAATTAGAGAGTAATACAATTTACCTTAAATTTTAAATTTGGAATAAAGGGTAATAAGAGAATTTTTAGTATTTTTTTTTTGAAGAGAGAGTAATAAAATAAAAATTTTGAAGAAAAAGATTAAAATTTTGAACATTGTAAAATGAACAAAATTCTTAACATCTTTTTGAAGAGAAGTCATGAAATTGAAATTGTTGAAAAAGATTAAATATTTGAATATATGTAAAATGATATAAATTTTTAACACTCTTAGAAAAGGAATAATAGACTTGGAAAAATTTTTTTTGGAGGAGAAATAATAAAATTTTGAATAATAAAAGTAGTAGAAATTTTAAACAATTTTTGGAAATAAAATAAAATTGGAAATTTTTGAAGAAAAAATAATAGGAATAAGAATTTTGGAATAATAAAAATGTGAAATTAGCTTTAAGAATAATTAGACTAGTAGAATTCCTTTAAATTGTACAAGGTTGCTTTTTGAACTTATATTTATATTTTTTATATAATTAGGTCAACTTAAAATCTCAAAAAAAAAAAAAATTTAGAATGTTCCAAGGGTTTAAATCTCAAAAAACTGGCCCAGATAATTCGCAGAATCTTTTACAATAAGTCTTCAGTCCCTTGTTCTCAAAGGAGTAGTTACCAATATTAATTTATTTACATGGACCAATTTTGTCCTCGTCGGCGATATTTTAATTAGTGCATTAGTATTTCCGACAAGTTTTTCTATTATATAAGGGCCAGTATAATGTCAATCCAGTTTTGAATTTCTAGGTTCCTTAATTAAATTTACAGAATATCCATTTTTTAAATTCTTTGGGTTCGCTTTTTCATCGTAGAATTTTTTACTCCTATTTTTCGCTTTTTCTAATCTCTTAAAGGCAAGGGATTAGACATCTACTAATTTATGAAACAAACTCCTAAGATATTGAATAAAAGTGGGTGGAGGTGAATTTTCCGTAAAACTGCTTGGGAAGTTCGCTTCTCTCCCAATAAACTAGGGTGTACGGTGCAAAACCAGTTAATTCGTGGACTTGCGTATTATACGAAAATATTGCATAACGAAGCCACAAATCCCAATTTTGTTTATTTCCAAATTGTCTGAGATACTCAACAAGTGTATGGTGACTTCGTTCGAGTGATCCGAGAGATTGCGGGTGGAAGGCAGTAGATCGGATTTGTTTGATCTTAAATATTTTGCAAAATACGTTAGTGATTTTGCTCGTAAATTGGGATTTTTGATCGGTATGAATTGCTTTTGGAAAACCAGAACAGACCTTGATTCAGATTCCGCTTTTTGCGAAATTTTGTCTCAAAATCTGTTTAGTTGTGGGCCAAGATAAGTAATCGAGACCATTTCCTATACTTGATATTTTTATTTTGTCTACTTTTAATGTTTCCATATTGGCCATATATTTTTTCAGGGCTTGAATACCTCTAGAAAAAATATTTTTAAATGTTTTATCATTGTCTTTATTTTTTACTATAATATTAAAGATATAACGTCCGCCTACATTAAACACAGTAGTCTCACCGAGGACGAGTTTCTGAGCTTTTAAATCATTTTCGACTATCATCTTATTTTTTATTAACTCCTGACTGATGGGAGAATTCAGGTTACAATCCACCGAGATAAAGTGGGCTACATGTCCATTTCCTATAAAAATTTTATCTTCTATATTCCAAGCATCCATCTATTACAACAAATACATTTTTAAACATTTGGACTTCACTGTCCTTTTCTGATTCTGTCTCCTGTGAAATGGTTCGCAATTTGCCTACCGTATCTTTTGGTTTTCCTAAATCTGGTAAAACCATCGGAGAGCAAGTTCTAGACCTGGTCTCCAGTGCAGTGGTAGCGCAATTTAATTGCACGGATCCACGGAATGTAAGTTCACTTTCCAGAGGCACGGATTTCACTGAATCATGGCTCTTATCACTTTTTCTCCGGGATTCAAGTACCGTATCCCCCCAATGCGTGGGCCATTCAATGGTGGTGGTGCACGCACCGTTACGGTGGTCCCTAAACGAGCCTTCAGCAGCTACCTTGTCGTGTCTGGTACGAGTGCAGCGCTGTACCTGAGATTCTTTAGTTTCGTCATCCTTATCTGATGCGGTTTCATATACTCTACTACCAGATTGATCTGAATCCATTGACTCACAGTCTTTCCAACCAATATAACCAGTGCCCGGGGCTTCTAACCCTCTCCCGATGAAGACGTACTCTATCATACTTTCAATCTTCTCTCTTTGTTCCTCGCACTCGGTTGGCTCGATGCCCGAATCCGGCGCCTCGTTGTCTTGTCCTTGGGTCATGACTACCAGGACCTGACCCGAAGGCGCGGGAGAGGGAAGAACGTGCTCGACCTCGCACGTGGTGTCTGAGCCATAAGGGTTCCGAGACAACACGTCGGCATTGCAATTTATTTTTCCGGGTTTGTACACTATTTCATAATTGTACGAGCTTAATTTTATTTTCCAACGTGCATCGATCATTAAAAGGGCTGGGCCTTTTGAAAAAGAAAAATGATTTAATCTTATTGTGGGGTTTCTACTTATGTAGGAGTTTTCTGAGATTTTGAGGACAACGCGTTTATGGGACTCTGAGTCAGTGGGAGAATCGGTCGAGTCCCATCTCGATTTATCCCTTGGTAGTTTAAATGATTATCGGTTGAAAATCTGGGCCTTTTAGCACCCCTTTGTCTTTCTTGTTCGTGCCTTGCTTTGAGCCTGTACTCTGAAACTGTGTGATTGGAATATGAACAGTATGTGCAACCGCCTTTGTCTTTATAATTATTATAATTATTGCCATTATAAGGCCTATTATTTTTTGGACAATCTTATTTTAGGTACAATTATATTTTTTCCAGAATGGACCTTGTCCCAACTTTTGTATTCCATATCGGCTTCTACAGCCATTTCTATTGCTTCTTCTAATGATACTGAGTTTTTATTCTTTATAAAAGAAAGGGTTTCCCAATCTAACCCTCATAAAACTTTTAATCGCAGTTTCACGATATTCTTGGCTTCTTTTAATGCCTTTTTCATCAGGATGGCGTTTCATAACCTGTACGATGATTTCATCTAATATTTCATTAACACGGCTTCCGTATGCTATCACACTTTTACCCAAATTTCTTGTAATTGTCGATAGATCATGTGTGAGCTGGGCAGAGTCGGCTCGCAGGGCATAGAGGCGATTTAAAATTTGTAACAATTTATCGAGATCTAAATCTACTTTATCTTGAATATGGCGTCTCGCATCGCCAGTTATTTTAGTTCTTATTAACATTACAAGATAATTCATTTCATTTGGTTCAATACTAGTTTCAGCAGCTCGACAGTGATTCGCAAACATAATTACAGACATATTATTACCATTAAATTCGGGGATAATATCGCGAGCAAGTCTTTATCCGTCTTTTCTACGATAATAAGAATTATCTCTAGCACCTATATTTCCCGTGTCTGAGTTTGGCGACATACTTTCAAAATTTAAACTACCTGTATTTTCGATGCTGGGAGGTTGTGTAATTCAGGTATTTCCGGCATTCGTTAAATTCAGAACACCAGGGGTGGAGTTCTGATAAAAATTAGGGTGCAAAACAATATATTCTCCAAGCAGGAGAGAGGGCATTTCAAAATTTTGAGTTCTAGGGTTCTGAATCGGAATTTCGAAATCGATATTTACACTATTCTGACCGACAGGTGGAATCGATTGTTAGCAATCTACGTTTATTTGTTCGATAACCTGATCGGTGACCGTTGATTGGTCGTTGAGATACGCACCGTTTATACTCATTATGGTGATTCGATCGCGCTCGATCTAATCAAGTTTTTAATAACAAACTTACTACTTGGATGCGAAATTGTGTGTGACTCGTTACTTGTAAAATAACCTGTTTATAAATAGTTGGTAGAACACTTCTAAATAAAATTCGAGTTTGTATTCAGACCTTAATTATTTATTTTATCTTTCTTTTAGCATATATTTATTGAAGAAAGACTCTCGTTCTTTTTGCCCAGGTTCTAAATATTCTAGCTGCGTGCCTGGCTGGGGGTGTTGCCCCTCTTTGGATTTCGCAGGAGCGGACGAGCAGCGGAAACACCCGTCTCTCAGAGGCGTTGAGATATTTTCGAAGAATGGGTTGGTAGCGCAATTTTCCGAATTAAATTAATAAAATTTCTTCGCCTCGTTGAAGAAATTACCTTTCTTATTTTATTTCCAGGAACAGCAGTATCCAACACCGCTGCCACCAAAATTTGTGACGTCTAACTCGGATGTCGACAATTTATAATTTAATTTTGATAGTCGATAAGGAAGAATTTGATGTTATCTATGTCGCGGTAAATTTAAAATGTTGCTAATTCCTTTTCGATATTGTTCATTATTCGAGTTCGTTGCTGTCTAGGAACATAAGTTGTTCCCCTGGAAATATATACAAAGAAAAAAAGGGTTCACACAGATCAAACACTTGTTAATTTCACTTTTTGGAACACTGGTTGTATTTCGCTTGCACAGACTTGAGTCACACACTTACAATGTTTAAACGACGCACAGTGGTCTGGAATAGGAATTTACTGTTCATAATCACCCACAGGTCGTATTTCTTAACCGATTTAAAAGTTTTTTTTTTTTTTATAAATGCTCAGCAAATAATTTTTAAAAGAACTGTGGTTTGATTTTTTTAAATTTTCTTCACAGAACAACAATATATAAACAAATATAGTGACAAAATTGACCATTTTAGCTTTGTGAATTTTTATCTCAAGAAAAAATACAGATATAAACTCACTATCAGTCGGAATTTTTGCACATGCATTCATAGAACATAATTAATTTTAATGATATTTAACTTAATTATTTTAAACAATTTTTATAAAAAAATTCTTATTAGTGTTTTTTTATCATAAAAAAAATCGTTTATTTCACGCTAGTTGCATATATTTTTCATAAGAGACATAATTTGTAACAAAAAAAATAGCATGAGTTAAGAATTATTGTTTTTATAAACATTTCTATAAACAAATTCTTTATAAATGAGTTTTTCTCATAGCTGAATTGATTTTTCTGAACAAAAGTGATTCACAATTGTCTTTAAAGCCATTTATATACTTTAAGTTTTATCAAACATAAACAATATAGATTGTTCATAACAATTTAGTTAAACAAGTCTCCTAATCAGCCGTTTCCTCGTAGAAAAAAATGTTTTTTCTTCAATAATTATTAGAGTGACATTTATTGTGGTGACTAACCAACGAAATTAAATAAAGAATAATTTATATGATTGTTATAAACAATTTTTTAAACAAAACTATGATTTATTTTTTTTACATGCAAAAAGGACGATTTTCCACTGAAATTATCCGACAATAAACTAACAGTGATTTCAAAATTGGATATGTGACATTAAATAATAATTCGCGTAATTGTCAATAACAATTTTAAAACAATGCGTAAAAATCTGTGGTTGGTCGTAGAAAAAAGTTATTTTTTCTTCAATCATTTTTGTGATAATCTTATTAGGGTTATTGAATCAATGAAAAAATTGATACTTATAATAATAAGGAGATTATTATAAAAAACCTAAAATAAATAAATTACGATTCAGAACTCGAATCATTTTTAGATTCGAATTGTTCTATTAATTCATCGAGGTTGTGAATTAGGTCGTACATAGTATGCAATCAAGAGATTTTTCGTGTGTTGAACTGTCGAATGTACTTGATATCCTTGTTCCTGGTTTCAGAAGCTTCTTCGGAACACTTGCCAATTGTCAGCATAAAATTCTCCATAACTTTTCCCCCATGTAGCAGTATTTTATGAACTCAAGAAGGCATGTAGTACCATGGATATAAGCTCACATACAGTGTTGCTGTCCTAAAAGCATACTCGTTGAAAAATACCACAATTAGAGTTGCTAGATCCTTGACTTGGTTCATCAATTATTAACCCCATCTTCTTTTAAAATTCGTTGCAAATTCTTTTCTTAGCTTCGTTTATCGTTTCTTTATCCTCTTTCTTGCATATGCTCCATTTGCAGATTTGTAACCGATGAGCAATATGTAATATACACTCCATGAACCTAATCCATGCATGAAAAGTAGAAAGACCAAATTCTAAGCTGGATGCAATTTCTTTCTTCTGCTTTACACGCTCTAGATCATTCATTTGTGATATCGTCGCTTTGCAAATGTAGCAAGTAGAAGATGATGGAATATCAGTGAGAGCTGTACAGACTTTTCCATCCAACATAGTTAGCTTCATTTCTGTTGTCACTATATACACACCATTAGTCGTAGTAATTGTTGTGGGTCTAAGCTTCTGAACTTGTGTCTTAATATTTTTGATTTCCGATTTCGTTAATTCTTTTGTTTCCTTTGCATATTTAATCATGATAGGTATACAACGTTTTGGTGAGGAACTATGAGGATTCATCCAAACTGTTTCTCCCGTGTGCTTTACCCTCAACCATATTGGCACCATTGATGCTGTGAAAAAAGAGTCATCGGTCGAATCGTTGTTATTAAACTTCTGATTGTATTTTGCATCAGTTGACAGTCCATCGATGCCATATTTAATTTTAAAGTCCAAATAAGTAATCTTTAATCTATTCTCTGAAATCGGAAGGCATAAATTCGGATCTTTAAAAAGACGTTGAATAGTGTGATCAATACGAGACTGAATCTCAACCATGGCTCCTTCTTCCGATATTCAAATAATTGAAGGATAACAATCTTTTTTAATCTCTAATACATTCACATATGAAAGATAAATGTCAGCCTTTCTTTCTTTGGCCTGTAAGTGAATAATATAATATTGATACTTCGATAGTCTGACCTGTTGGTTTAAAGCTAAAGCTTCTTCTGAAGAGTATGGCACATATGATTCAAAGTCAGATTTACCTGAAATGTTAAAATTTTCAGTATCGTCAGAATTTAAAAGAACGACTATAGCATTTACAATTTTTTTTCTTCCACTCTTTCGTAAACTTCTCAGAAATGAATCCTGTATCTCAGCAGCCATAAAACTCTCTTCAATGGACATTAATTTTCGTCTCTTTATCGCAGAAGAAGCATCTTCGAATTTCGGATCCGAACTTTTTCTTCCTCCTTTTGATTTTATTCCAGAAAAAGTAACAACAAAGTCAGTTTTTAGCCACTTTTCGAATCTCTTTTCAAACTGACTTTTTATACTTAAACATTCTTTCCATTTTTCTGAAATATAGGTAAAAAATGCAAATTCAAATGATTAGCTACTATTTCTAGATGCCCAGGAAAGATTGTACTCAGTTTGCATGAAACTTAACAAACCTTGCACGTCAGTACTCTCATTGGCAATAAGAAAATCACAAAGGACCTTCTTACCTACCTTGAGAGTATCCATTTTTTATTAGAAATAATAATAAAAACAACTAAAATGTACAAACCTGCAAAAGATATTTTAAAATGACGCCAAAAGCAAATCATATAAAGATAATTTCAACACAGACTTTCTCAGTTATATAAACGAAAATTATGATTTCTCTTGCGAAAGCGCGTGCGAGAGATACCCACCTAGCGGTGAACCTGGAACTGTACTTTTTAGTTGAGAGTCACTTGTTCTTCATTTGTTTTGCATGAAGTTACGTACAAAACAAATGAAAGATAAGTGACTTCTGAATACGCAAGTACAGCGTTATTGCACGTTATTTTCACTTGTTCCTCATTTATTTTTCAGGAAGTTGCATAAAACAAATGAAAGATAGGTGACTTCTAAAGACGCAAGTACAGCGTTATTCCTATGAACAGTTTGCTACAGAAATTGTTATTAAAAATTACGCAAATTATTATGTAATGTCCCATATCCAATTTTTGAATCACTGTTAGTTTATTATCGGATAATTTCAGTGGAAAACCGTCATTTTTGCATGTAAAAAAAAATAAATCATAGTTTTGTTAAAAAAATTGTTTATAACAATCATATAAATTATTCTTTATTTTATTTTGTTGGTTAGTCACTGCAATAAATGTCACTCTAATAATTATTGAAGATAAAAACATTTTTTTCTACGAGAAAACGGCCGATTAGGAGACTTGTTTAACTAAATTGTTATAAGCAATCTATATTGTTTATGTTTGATAAAGCTTAAAGTATATAAATGGCTTTAAAGACAATTGTGAATCACTTTTGTTCAGAAAATCAATTCAGCTATGAGAAAAACTAGTTTATAAAGAATTTGTTTATAATAATTAAGTTGAATATTATTAAAATTAATTATTTTCTATGAATGCATGTGCAATAATTCCGGCTGATAGTGAGTTTCTACCTGTATTTTTTTTTGAGATAAAAATTCACAAAGCTGAAATGGTCAATTTTCTCACTATATTTTTTATATATTGTTGCTCGTTGAATAAAACTTTAAAAAAGCAAACCACAATTCTCTTAAAAATTAATTGCTTGAGCATTTAAAAAAAAACAACTTTTAAATCGGTTAAGAAATACGACCTTTGGGCGATTATGAACAGTAAATTCCTATTCTAGACCACTGTGCGACGAACTGAAATTAGTTTTATTATTTTATTATTTGTCCTTTTTTATATTCTCGATATTTAGTTTTTAAAGATCACAATAATAATTGTAAAAATATGGAAATGCGAGCTTAAACTCAAGATGGTTTTTGCGGAGGTCCGAAATCGATTTTTTGTCCGAGAGAAAAATCTAGATCTGTCGAAAAACGGCGCGGAGCTGGTTTTATATGGCTAGGAAAAATTGGGTTAGCCTATCATGGATTCTAAAATTGAATTTAGTACAGAACTAAGCCAATCGCAATTTAGGAAGGAAAGTTTGCCCACGCCCTTATTACGCAAGAAAACCGTTTTAAAATGGTTATGTATGGGAGGTGATAATAGTGCAGAAAATAAGAGTTTCCAGGAAAAACGATAAAAATCTTATTTGGACCATCCCTTGTCATGTGATTTTTAAAGGGCAATTGGGCAAGTCAATTTTGGCTTGACATTTGGCTTTGAGATGTCGATTAGTTGGGGCGTAAGTGGAGACGTTACCTAAGTCATAAATATTGAAATATGAGCACTGGGGTCAGTTATGTGGTGACTCGATTTTCTGCTGTTGACTACATGTGTTTTGTAGACAATAGGACCTTTTTTTTGTTCCTTAGATTTATGAGAAAGGGCCTGGGGCCTTCATAAGAAAATGCCATAAAAAAGAGGTTCAAGTTACGTTTTATAGCTCAGGGTCTTGGGAAAATGGTCTTTATAACTTTACGTGCTTGTATCTTAATATCTTCAGAAGTCCTGTGATTTAGATTTCTTAAAGTGTTTACTTAAAGATTTATGATTATGGGATCCTCTTTTGATTTGTTTCTTAATTTATGTTCTATTTGTTTAATTTATTCTTTGTGTTTTCATTTTACTATTTTCATACCGTTATTTTGTATTTTTAGAGTTTCGGGTTTCATTTCTAGTCCTACGCGATCGGCTTGATTTAAATATTCGGCTTTTATTTTCTTATCGGTTCTGATCCTCAAGATTTAATTTCAATTTAGAGCATTTAGAATTTTTAAATATTACCGGTAACGTAAGTTCCTATTTGACTTGAGCATGTATGCTTAAAGCCGCTAGATGGTGCATGCATTCACTAAGTGGGCTTTAGCCCTACGTCACAGGTTTAAAGTAGTCCGGCTACTAGGAAAGCTAATCAAAGCTATGTCCATTATTCTTTTCTGAAATTTGAAATTAAATACAAAATTTGGCCAGAATATCAATTACTGAATCAGGTAACAAATTTTTATGCTGATCAATACAAATAAAATGGTTTTTAAATAATAATAAAATGTAAATTTAAATGTTGACTTGACTCGATTCTAGCTATATTTTGATTCTAGGCTACATTTTGCTAAAATTAAGCTCAAATACTCTGGAAGCAAGTGTAAATGAGTAGTAATTCAAATTTTGCATCATATTTGTTGTGTGAAAAAAGTTTTTCTAACAATATTCAACGTGTATCTAAGACAAAATTAACCATTTTTGGAGCCAGCGAAAGGCCTCTGCATAAGATCTCATGCCTTTTGACACGAGTTTAAACAGTGATAATTCAAATTTCAACCTGGAAAGAGCCCCTAAAAAGGCATTATGTGAAAGAGCCATTTCTCCGCACAAAAAAAACTAATTTTAATGAATTTTCTTCAGATCGATCTAATAGTCGGACTACGTTAAGTATATAATTAGCATCAGCTCGAGTATTTGAAATGAAAAAAGCTTTTCCAAGAAAGTATTGCTATTATTCGTTCCAGACAAATCTAAATGCATATTATAGGTTGTAGCGGGACGCACGCACACAATTGCACAGTGCACAACGCATAGCCCAAGAGGTTCTAGACCAATCACAGGCCTCCATTTGAATAGCTTGATTCTCACGCAGTATGGCGCAGAAGGCGTCCAAAAGTGAGGAACGTTGAACTTTTATGCAGTCATGCACTCTGCAGCCATCTTGTGTAATCTACGGCCGCATCTAGCAGACGATTTTCAATTTTCTAGATAGTATGTGAGCTAATGCTCGGGGTGTGCATGGCACACCCTGCAGCTGTCATCGGGAATGTCTTGGCTCAAAATGTAGCGACGGTATGTTAAGGTGGAAATGACACCGTCTTGGCATGCAAAAATGAAACCCTCTGTACCAGACTTCAATCCGGGCGATTTAAGGAAAACGTTAGCTCACAAGACATTGACTGATCCTTCACATTTCTGTGGAAGATACCGTGCATCCTCTTATCGAGGAGCTGTTCACGAAAGTTTTTCTCTTGTGCCTTCTTAATCCGGGCTTTCAGGAGTGAGTACTCGAGATAGATAAGATTTGATGCACTTTTCTCACCCCTAATACTGAAGTCAAGTCCGAGTGTTTCAGCAGCCTCCTCCGTTGCTTTGTACAGAAATGCTCCTTTGCCCACTTCTTCGTGATTCCTGACCAT
>NC_046666.1:112625833-112626910 GCF_010883055.1 Belonocnema kinseyi | reverse complement strand
ACTTATAGGATCCTTATATAGAATCCTATTAGTTACCTTTACAGGTACCTATATAGATATTTGCACTAGGGGTGCAGTTATTCAAATTTGCTATAGCTTCACGCTTCGGTACCATCGATATGCTTGGTGTTTGTCGTGTTTGTTGCCGTTTAAATACATCGCGCCTTCTACCCTTGGTTCCAACTTCTTAAAACTTTCTTAAAAACACTATAGGGATTTCATTTTGAATGGTATCAGATAGTGCTTGTTATTGATACCCGGAAAACAACTTAACTAAGACAAAAATATGTACAATCTCGAACATAATATTAGTTTACATCTGCTCTCTAAACAGATGAACCAGTGAAACCTACATTGTTTGAATCAATATCCAGTTTTTTCACTCGGGAAATATTGAGATTCCGGAGTTTTACTGGTGAAAAATATCAGACATTGAGAGAATCACGGAATATTGCAATTAGAATAAAATATAATTGTATAATACAGCATTGTGACATCTATAGCAAAACCTAATCCCCCCACTCCCTCCATCCCCCTTGGGATCCAGGTTAGTTTCCTTAAGTTAATTAACCTTGAAATAAAAATAAAATCGTGCATTTTATAAAAGTATCAGGTCGCAGTTTTCTCAAATAGTTTTCATTATTATTCCCCGTTTCCAATCTTAAAACGAAAAGTGCATGTTTAAAACAGCCCCTCCCCCCCAACCAGTCTTAAAATAGTAGGAGTTGATGGCAGGGAAACCATGAGCGCTTGTTCCTCCTTGCGCGCATTCTCCTCCGAAAATTTTCTAAGCAGAATTTAATGGATCCCCAGCTAACTCCTCCTTTTTTACGGCTAGATTGGGGGGGGGGGTCTGTTAAAAAAATGCACTTTTCGTTTTCAGATTGGAAACGGGGAATAATAATGAAAAATAATTTAGCGAACTACAGCTTGGGACGGAGGTAAGGGATTTTAAATGTTTATAATTCTCGATGCATGTAAAAATAAAAATAAAAGCTATTGAAAGATTCGAAGTAAATTTAGCCTTGTCCGTTTTTAAAGTAAGCTTTGCAATGGTTATGTATCGCCTTAATGACA
>NC_046666.1:112624689-112625733 GCF_010883055.1 Belonocnema kinseyi | reverse complement strand
TGTAAAAATAAAAATAAAAGCTATTGAAAGATTCGAAGTAAATTTAGCCTTGTCCGTTTTTAAAGTAAGCTTTGCAATGGTTATGTATCGCCTTAATGACACTGAAGCCAGCTAATGACAAAGTATGTAGAACAGCATCATGGTGTAGAGAATAACTTAAGACAAAAACTAATTTTTCTCATCACTCCTAAAATTGGATCTAGTTTCTCTTATATTATTGTTCCACTGCGTAGAGAAAAGTTTTAGTGAAAATTATTTTTAAAAAAATGTTTTAATAACACCAATTTGCAATATTATTGAGCATAACATTTATTTAAACAAAGTTCTTAAGTATCTATGATTTGAAAATTTTTAATAAAAATATTTTCCCATCGTCAGTAAAAAGTTAATAGTGTTTGTAGCATTATTGTTCTATTTAAAAGAAAGTTTTTAATGAGAATTAGGTGGATGAATATTGCCTAATATGAGAAGCATAACTGCTTATGCGAATACAAATTCGGAGAATAATCTATAAAAAACTAAACATAATGTTTCGAAAAAATGTTAAGAGCAAAATTTATTTTTAATAGTGACATTTTACCAATAGAACAACACTTTTTCTATTGACTATAACATTTTATATAAATTCTCTAACAATTTACAAAAATTTTTTGAATAAAAATGGGATTATAATTTTTTTCATATGAACGTTTCTGCGTATACCAACTGTAAAAAAAGTAGAATAAAAAACAGTAAAAACATTATTTTTATAGTTTCTAAAAATAAAGCAAACTACAAATGTATTCCATAAAGAAAAAAAATATTTCATCATGAATATTATATCCAAAAGTTTTTTGTTTTTATCATAAAATTCTACCAAGTTTCTCTGACTTGTAGAAAATCATGATATCTATCTATACCTACATTAAATATCCTATGAGTATTAACTTCTAGAAAGTTAAAAGTCAATCGCTTATATATGTTACACTTATACAGAGGTATACGAGGTGTGTTCAAAAAATAAGGTGACTTTATGGTTTTCTCAAAAAATATTCATTTATTCCT
>NC_046666.1:112618869-112624589 GCF_010883055.1 Belonocnema kinseyi | reverse complement strand
AGGAGTGGGCTCATGGTGTCGCCCTGAAAGACACCTCTCTGAAACGTGACCTTGTTAATTGTCACACGATTTTTTCCAGATGAGATAGTAAATCTGGTTTTCAAAAGCGGCATCAATCTCTCTATGCACCCAACTATTTGCGGATGAACCTATAAGATTTCCAAAAGACAGATGATAAGTCTATGGGATGTCAAATCGAAAGCTTTCCGATAATCAATCCAGGCCATCGATAGGTCACGCTAGTAGAATGCTGCATCTTTGCAGACACATCTATCGATGAGCAGGTTCTCCCGACATCCGGCTACGCCTTTCTTTGAGCCTCGTTGTTCATACATTTCTTGCCACACAGGTTCAATTGCCCGAACAATCCTATCATTTAGGATAGCTGTGAATATCTTATAAAGCGTGTTCAGACAAGTTATTGGCCTATAGTTTTTCGGGTCAGCTAAGTTGCCTATTTCCGGCAGGAGTATTGTGCGCCCTTCCACCAACCACTCTGGAATCAGCTCTTCTGACTTCAAATATGAGGTGAAAATACGGGCCAAATGCTGATGGGTTGAAGAAAACTTCTTCCACCAGAAGGTTTTGATACAATCTGGTTCCGATGCGGAATAGTTCTTCATCCCTCTTAATACTTTTTTCACCTCCTCGGTAGTGATGGGTGGGCATTCTTTATCAGGTGTTATGAGGGCAACACATAACTCCTTGAAGCTGTATATATATACTCTAGGAATTTAGTGGGGAAAGGTTCAGAGTCTTCCTTGTAACACCTCCGTTTCTGGACAAAATTTCGTCCTCGAAATTATATTATTACTTTCCTTCCTTTTATAAGAGTTTGACGAGCATCTTCTAAAGGAGGTTGCGCTTCAGCAGTGTAAGTTATAACATGAGGTTGGTTTTCAACTCTATTCTTGATGCAAAGTAGACATATTTTCTTAGGTATACAGTTAGTGATATAATGAAATAATCCGCATCGATTTAATAAGTAAATAGTAGCTAAAGTTATTGCTATATAACCTAAATAATGTAGCCACTCTATACTTGTTTCTTTGCAAGTTTTAAGTCTTCTATGAGTGGATATTCGCTCAAGCATGTTTTGTGCGTCATCTAAGCTAACACGTGCGTTTCTAAGTTCATCAATATTAAGATGCTTGGGCATCTGTATTAACCTAGATTCCAAATTATCTAAATCTTGTTCGCTGTTTTTTATATCATAAGTTACATTGATAGTAATTGTTTTTGACATTTCTAGGTTCCTAGGTAAATCTAGCTTATCTTCATTATTATATATTTGGCAACTACCTCCTGAGATTAAAGTATTAACTTCTACATGGATTGGTTTAACGGTCGATTCACAAGCAACGTCTATTTTAGCATCAGTTGTCGGTATTATTATATAGCCTCTCTTAACTGGTATAAACGTTTCCTTATGCAATAAATAAGGGGATTGTGTACATTTGGGTTCTGCATATCTGCGTAGTAAACTAGCTTCACATGTATTTGTATCAGAGATACGCAAATTAGATTGATTCCTCTTAATAATTAAATATTCACCAATATTTTTACTTTTATCAATTGTCTTTTGGTCTGTTGGCACGTAACTGCCTTTGCAAGTTAGTATTCAATCATGGCCAGGGATTAAGGAAAGGAATACTTTATTAAATTTAGTTGGTATTGGAATTATTCTTTGCAAGGATCCCTCTTCACTTTCCAAAACTGGAATATCAATTACATAAGTAAATAATCCTTGAATCAAGGCTACATGAACGGAACTGATTTCGATTATATGTTGGTAATTTTCCTCGGCCTTATCAAAGTGATATCTTGTTTTGCGATGAGTTTCAAATTCTCCTATCATTTCTCTCATAATTTTGGGTGTAAGCAATTGAGGGTGCACAATTCCATGCTTTCCGTCGTTAATAGCATTAATAGCTGTGTCAACATCTTCATTCATTTCATCTATAAAAAGGATGGCTAGAATCAATTTGGCATTAACAAGGTTATCTTTAGTATTCGAGTTTACTATTTGACTTAACTTCTTAGCAGATTCGTTTTCTTGTCCTAATTTATCATTCAATATTTTATAATCCGTTGAGGAGGTGTCTAGTATGAGTTTAAGGATCTTAGTATGGTTGGACAATATTGTAGCGATATTTTTGTTGTCAGTGTATATTTTGTCAAATTCTAAGTTTATTTGACTAAGATCAGATTCAGTAAGGGTGCCAAAAAGTGTTTTGGAAATATCTCCAACAAAGTTCGCAAGTCCTCTCTTTTGTCTTTTACTTCCTAAAAATTTATGGAGAATAGAGATTTTAGAGGTCAGTCTGTTGTATCGTCCTTTTACTAGTCTTAACTCGTCTTTTGGAGTACAGTTGGTTCCGCAAGCTCGTTCAGCTAATAATATAGTTTGATCCAAGGCTCTTAGTCTTTGTTCGGTTGTTGTGAAATATATCCCTATAATTAATCTCCATTCTTCCTGAAAAAGATGGACTTTATTTAATTCTTCTATGTAGATATTCCCATTAAGTTCTTCTACCGTGTAGTTTGCCTGGATCGTCGTTAGGAGTAATCCAAAGAATACAAAAGTGTTCAACATTGTTCTGTAACAAAATAGGGCATAACCTGATCGATGTGAAGTCGTATGGTTTTACCTTCAAATTTAATTATTAAATTATTATTTGTAGTAATTTCTGTAATAACGCCTGGGCCTTTCCAGCTAGGATCCAGTTTATTTTGTTTAGTATTATTTTTCCATTTGACCATGTTTCCTATTTCATAAATAGGGTGAGTTCTTATTATGTTTTCATCAAATCGTTTTTTACTTTTCTCCTGCTCAAGTTCTATTTTCTCTCTGGCTTTCCTAAGAATTTTGTCATGTCGGTTTTTCCATTTTTTAACTAATTCAAAGTAAGTTAGGGTTGGAGATCTAGGTATGGCCGACGGGATGTTAGGATTTCTTCCAAAGGTCATCTCGAATGGCGAGAGACCAGTAGTAGCATCGTTCATTGTATTAATAACAAAGTTGATGAATTTTAAGTTCTCGTCCCATTGCTTATTATTATCTTCCATGGATGTTTTAATAAGATTTTTTAATGTTGAGTGCATTCTTTCTATATTGCCATTTCCTTGCGGATGAAAGGAAGTTGTTTTCACATGTTTAATTTCTAAACCTTCCTCAAATTGTTGCATCAAGTCTGATAAGAAGTTCGTACCTTGGTCTGTAAGTATCGTTTACGGGGCTCCAAAGGTATATATATAATCGTCAATAATACTTTGTACTACTGATTCAGATGTTTCATTTTTCATTGGAACTAGAATTGTGTATCTGGTCAATCTGTCTTGTAAGCTTAGAATATATTTATCACCTGTTTTTGTTTCAGGTAGTGGGCCAAAGGCATCTAACGCAATTTACTCATTAGGTTGTGTTGGTGTGTCTGGAATAATAGCTTGGGCTTGATTAGTGATTCTAGTTGTTTTTTGGAGTTGACAAATAGGACAGGTTTCTACGTATTTTTAACATCTTCATCCATACCTTTCCATTCGCCTATCTCTCGTGCTCGTTGAATTGTATTCTTTTCACCAAGGTGATTAGCATGAGCTTCCTTAATAATTGTTTTGCGCTCTTCTTTGGTAAGTTCTCTGGTTTTATTGAAACATACATGAAATCCAATATCTGGGTAGTGGTTGGATAAATACTGGATCATTTCCCAAAGAATTTCTTTTATTAAAGGTATGTAGGTAGGATCACCATAACTTACCTTCAGCATTTGGTTTTATTTTTACTCTATCGTTTGTCACAGGGTTTTCTTTCTATTTACAAAATTTTTCAAAAAATTGATCTTCTTTTGTTGGATTTCAGGCTTGTTGGGGGTTTCTATATTGTTCTTGTTCTCCTTCAATTTCCATTGGAAGTTCTCTCATCCTTCTGTGTGGTAATTTAATTCTATTTTCTTCTGTTAATATGACCTCGTTCATAATTACTGGTTTTCTTGGAAATGGTGTATCGAAATCATGATTTCCAATTAAGGGCAATTAAGGGTTTGGATCAAACCCAACTCCAGTGATGAAATCCTTGTATTTGAAAATCTTCTTAAATAAAAATAATCAATTCAATTTAAGGTTCTTTTAAAATAATAAAATTGCAAGTTTTCAAGGTGAACTAATAAACAAATATTTTAATAATCTGGTATTTTGAACTTTATCTTTACAGACTTTAATTTAATTTCTCGAGATGACAAATGAATGACCGATGCTGTGTGAGGTAATATTTTTTTCTCAGTCCCCAAAAAACAAAAATCCATTCACTTCTGTTGAATGGGTTTCGAAGGCTTTTGAATTACGTATCTGACACTGGAAGATAGCATTTCGTGCGCTCTCGTTACACGCTCATAGATGCGCGCACGAAATGCTTGCAAAAATGCACCGCATCTATAAGTTTGGAAGTACTTTCAAATAGAAAACTTTTTAAGACTTGCGAGAATTTAAAATAAAGTTTTAAAAATTGCATGGAGAAGAACTAATTAAAAAACAAATTTCTACTCTTCTAATAATTTTGGTATCGAATATTTGATAATTGGAATAAAATAATTTTGAATTCAAAATGATGAAATTTTTATATATTATCCTCAGGGCTGTTAGAGCCTCTGAATTAAAAACAATTCAAATGAATTCGATGACAAAGGTTCAGCTTGATTTTAACGATGTTAGAATAAATTCATGACACTTGAAAATAATTTAAGTTAAATTTAAAAGAATTGAAATAATTTAAAACAAATGTATGATATGTTTAAAAATTGCATTGATTTCACTCAAATTGACGTGAATTATAAGGGATTTACAGGTAATAAGAAGAATTCGATAAAATTCATAAAAATGCAAGATGAATTAACAAATACATGTTGAATTAAAAAAATCAAGTGAATTGACTACAATTAATAAATTTAAAAAATAAAATTTAATTTACTAAGTTTGTAATGAGTAGAGAAAAATTTAAGGCAATAGAAAACAAATTTGATTAAATGCCTGAGAAGGTAATGTTAAGAGACTTTAGAATGACTTGAACAAAAATTAAAAAAAGTCCATGCAAATGGGTAGAATTAAGTGAATTTAGGTGAATTTAAATGAATTACTACAAATTTTAAATAATTCAAGATAGATTAATAATACTTCAGAGTAAATTCCAAATTACATTTCCTGAAATTTTGGAAAATTGAGAAAAATACCTTCAGAGGTTTTAAAATACCTTAAAAATATAGAATTCCTCGGAAATGTTATATAATTTCTTGGAATCTTTTTAAATATCTGAAGACCTTACATGTAGATCCTATAATATCATTTCTTATATTGCAAACTTAATTTTTTTTAAAGAAACACATGGCAAGATGTTTAAAGCTCTTAAGATCATTCTAATTCTTCGAAATTCCTTTAAAATTTTGCAAATCTCTTTAAAATGGCTTGGAATCTTCCACAGAAATGTGAAGGATCAGTCAATGTCTTGTGAGCTAACGTTTGCTTTCCTTAAATCGCCCGGATTGAAGTCTGGTACAGAGGGTTTCATTTTTTCATGCCAAGACGGTGTCATTTCCACCTTAACATACCGTCGCCACATTTTGAGTCATTCCTACGGCATTCACCTTAATATCGATCCTCTAAATGCTCCTAGGGAAATTGAGTCAATTGTCGAGAATGGGAAGTGCCGCATATACTGGAACTTTATATTC
>NC_046666.1:112613336-112618769 GCF_010883055.1 Belonocnema kinseyi | reverse complement strand
TTGTCCTTGGGTCGCTCCGTGTTCTTAGGGTCCACGAGGCTTTTGCTGGATCGTCGTATTGATTCCTTTAAAGACTGTAACCACCTATCTCACGGTTGTGAGGCGTGGTTATTGCTGAAATTTTACCGCGATTTCGCTGAAAGCGGGTGCAATTTTTCAGATTAGCACCCGCTCCCGGCGAAATCCTGCGGTTGTCGTTATGACAAATTTTTAATTATATATATATATATACTCAAAAATAAGAGTAACTATTACTAATTATTTAAAAAAAGAAAAAGTCATAAAAATATGTAGTTTAATACGAATAAAATTTAATTTTAAGATACATTTTGAAAGCAGTTCGAACTTCATATTTCTATGATTTATTTGACTGATATTATTGATTTTATTATTTGTTCTAGTTGAAAAAAAATTTATTGTTTAAATTATTAACGTAGCTAATGAAAAAATTGTTTAAAACATATATATGATCAGAAGAATTAATAAAAAATATATCACTTATATCCAATATAAATATAATAATAATTAAAATATGTAAGACTACAACTTGAGTTGCAAAGTAAAGAATCTTGGTAGCTTTAAAATCTGAACAATTTCAAGTTTTGAAGGAAATATTTTGAAACAGTAATATTGATTTGAGTTAGAATGTTTTGAGGGAATAATTTGGTAAAAAGTCATTGACAAGACTGATAAATGAGAAAATGGATATAATATTATTCAATATAATGTATATATTTAATTAAAGTGAACCGAACGTCATATATACATTTATGCAGTTCAATAATTTATTTATTGCTTAATATTGAAAGCTATTTTCTCGCTGCATACAACCCCTAATAATTTTATTTAAAAATTTAAATTTAAAGGGGATTTTGAATTAATTTGTTAATTATATTATTGCAAACCTCATTTATAAAATAAAGAGACTATAAGCTATTAAACTCTATAAACAAACGTACTGTACTCATGACGCACAATTGGAGGAAATGCACTTTTGTCAGTCAAAAATGTTCAGAGCCTTCAATTTTTTGCAATTTTGAATTTTTTGTTTTAAATTAAAGATTATTAAATTCTATAGATCTTGACTTTATGAAATTTTGTCTCCTCTATTTTTTTATTCATAATTTTTCCACACAAAGTATGGAAAAACTAAACTTTTTTATATAACAATTTTTTACGCTTTAATAACTGATCAGGAAAACTTTATATTGTCTTAAATAAAGGTTTAGAAACTCATAGAATACAAATAATGTGCTTATTAATCGATTTATTTGTTATATACCAATTTCATGGACAAATTGACCAATAATTTTACTATCAATAAAAAAAAATGTTTGGCTAAAAATGCTTCACATTAATGTAGGAATGGCATTTAATAACAAAAATACTTTAAAAGTTTATAATAACCACTGTGATAAACAATTTTTGTGGGAAAATATTAGAATTTGAGATTTTTCAAATTATTATTTTCTTCAATGGCCAGAACGACTTCAGGTAATCCTTAAAATAATAAATATTCAATAATATTTGATAAAATATGACAAATTAAATTTTTGTAAACAAATTAGATAAAGAAGTTCAAAATTTTGGTATTTTCGCATAGAAATTTTTATCTGCACTGAAAATATTTTAGCTGTTGGACGAATGACTGCTAGTCACAAAAATATTTGAAAAGTTAACAATAACCATTGTTATAAATAATTCTTGTGACGAAATATTCAAAGGTAAGGTTTTATCAAAATTTTTATTTTCTTTAGTTGCTACAATGGCTCCGGATATTCCTAAAAAAATGTATCTTTGATAACATTTAGTAGAATATAACAACTTACATGTTTAAAAACAATTTGCATAAACAATTTCTAAATGTTGGCAGTTTCACTTGGAAAAAGTCGGGTTTTCAAGCTTAATAGATTGAAAATGAATCATAACACTGCTTGCTAAGATTCAATCAATACAAAATCTTTTGACAATAACCCACCGACTTGGCCATCAAAGAAAATTTAAATTTGATGAAACCTTAAATTTAAATATTTTGTCACAAGAATTGTTAATAACAGAGGTTATTGTTAACTTTTCTAATATGTTGATGACCAGCAGTGATTCGTCCAATAACTAAAAACATTTCCAGTGCAAACAAAAAATGTTAATGCCAAAGGGCCAAAAATTCCAATCTGTTTATCTAATTTGTTTAGAAAAATTTAAATTGTTATATTGTATATAGTATTATTAAATATTTATTATTTTAAGAAATACCTGAAGTCGTTCTGGCCATTGAAGGAAATTATAATTTAAAGAATCTCAAATTCTAATATTTTGCTAAAATAATTGTTTATCATAGTGGTTACTTTAACTCTTAAATTATTTTTGTTATTAAATGTCATTCGTATAATAATGTGAAGCATTTTTAGCAAAAACAAAAAATTTTAGACCGATAATAAGACTATTTGTATATATGATGTTCGGTTTAATTTAAATAAATATATACATTATATTAAATAATAATAAATCCATTTTCTCATTTATCAGACTTGTCATTGACTTTTTACCAAATAATTCCCTTCAAACATTTTAATTAAAATTACCATTACTTTTTAAAAATATTTCCTTCAAAACTTCAAATTGTTAAGATTTTAAAGGTACAAAGATTCTTCACTTTGCAACTGAAGTTGTAGTCTTACATATTTTAATTATTATTATATTTATATTGGATATAAGTGATATATTTGTTATTACTTCTTCTAATCATGTATATGTTTTAAATAATTTTCTCATTGAGGAATTAAATATTGTTAATTTTTTCATTAGATCCGTTAATAATTTTAACAATAAATAATTTTTTCAACTAAAATAAATAATAATCAAATCAATAATATCAGTAAAATAAATCATACAAATATGAAGTTCGAACTGCTTTCAAAATGTATTTTAAAACTAAATTTTATTCACATTAAACTACATATTTTTATGAATTTTTCTATTTTTAAATAATTAGTAATAGTTACTCTTATTTTTCATATATATTTTTTGTTTATTTGCAAACAGCATGAAGTTTTTAATTATTTTTGTCTTTATCTTAATGCAATTCAATGAAAAAGTCAGACCTACTTTTTGTGGCGCCATCTGTTGGATTAGTTTGAACGACATTTCCCCTCCGAATCGTAAGAAAACTACTACGTAATACACATACACGGTCGAGGCAGGGGGCTGGTTAGAAATAATTGGAGCCTGGCTGCAATAAGCTGTGGATATAATATCTTTCGCCTGAAAGTGGGGCTGGCCCTAGGTCACTTGGATTTTTCTTAAAGCGACGCTATACATTGACGTAATGACGATCACGAGTCTCTCTACATATAGATGCGATGCACAATATCCTATTATATTTGCAGCCGGGCTCCCCCCGGTAATAAGAGTAGAATAGAAAAAATTGATATTTTCAGATTTCAACGCAGAAGTGAAGATTCTTCTATTATTTTGAATGCGCGATTTTTCCATCTATCTAAAATGCCACAACAAGAATAAGATACCTCCTAAAATTATTCACTTCTATTTCCATAGCGACCGCCACATAGTTTTCTATTCTCCCAAAGAGAGCGTGTTTTCAATATATTTAATTACTTCTAATTGTACCGGTAACGCACCTCACAGGGAAATTTTTTATTCCTCAGCAGTGGCCATATTTTTGTTTTATTTAATCCCTTCTAATTAGTTCACAAAATATTTGTTATAAGTTGTTTTAATTCCTTCATGCGGAATGTTAATTCTGAAATTTTAATTCTCACCAATTCAACTCTGCCTCTCTAGAGTTAAAATTATTTAAATTCACACATTTGAATAGATTTCTTTGTTGCATTTTTTAAGACGTTTAAATAAATTATTAAAATATAAATAAATATAAATTTGAATATTTTTCGAATTTATAAGTTATAAAAATATTTAATAATGAAAAATAGGTTAAATAAATGCTTTGGTTAAATTTTACTAAGTCGATTGAGAGGAATAGGATTTGCACTTTTTCTGTTCTTGTTGGGGGATTTTTAGACGGAGGCAAAATCGCGTATTCATAGGAATACAAATTCTTAATTTTTCTGGATTCAACGCTTGTTACCGGGCTTTAAGGTGAAACGGTAACTTCCTCCAAATAGTTTCAGCAAAACCACTCGCAAAATAATGCATTAATTCAAATTTTGTTTTTTTGTATTGTTAAAAGTAAATCGAAATCTATTGCGGGCTTCTCTTCAAAATTAATTTTTTTTCATTTTTTTTTAAATTTTATCAACAAAATCTCAGATTATCTAATTCCGAAAATTTTGGATGTTAAAAATGGGAGAAGCCCGCCATGCGGAAAGTAATAATAAACATAATATCAATAAAAAAATATTAAATTATTCATTTATTTAAACAAGGTTTTTCTGAAAACAAAGTAAAATAAACCAGGAAAAATTCTGCGGAAAACCGGTTTTTTAGTTCCCGGTTTTAGCGTCAGTGGTCACTACTGATCTACTCTTGACTTGAGACTATCCTTGCGAAAACTGCAATGTCGATAACATTGGAGAACTTATACCTGCGTATACCTCAGAGCGAGACGAAGCCCTTGCTTATGACTCATTATTTGAGAAAATATAAAATTATAATAAAGATATTGCTGAATTTCCAAAGTTTTTGAAGTATTTTGAATTAATACAGCGGAAAAATATACTAATTTCACCATTTATTCCAGATCCAATAATGTGAGATTTTTTCAGAAAGGTTTTCTTTCTGCCAAACCTCTTGAAAAATAATGCAAAAATTGCAACTTCGATTATTTAATGTTTATTGCTACATATATTGATAAGGTGGACTTCTTTCGAAATCAAATTATATCCGAAACTACACTTTTAGTATTTAATAAATAAAATGGAAGTGAATTTAGGTGATATAATTTCTGAAATAACAAAATATCCGATACTGTAATTTTCTAATTACTACATTTTCTATTTGGAATATTTTATTTTTGTAGAATTTTCAGTCGTCCTCCTGAAGCGGATTAGGTTTTGGGATTCTAGGTGCTGAATGAAATTGCTTGACCGCGCCACGCCCCGAAGACCCGAACAGTGGCCCAAATATGACAATTTGTTCCAAAACACCCTCGCCTTAGAACAGTAGTCAGCAAACTTTTTGCTTCATTTTCAGGTATGATCAGGCTCCACCCGACTTCATTTTTTCTACTACTTTTCGGTCTATTCATGTGCCTTAGTGTATGTGAGCTTACTCCAGTAAGAGTCTTTTGTCCACAGGCATGTCAAAATAACAAAATTTTTCAACTTTTAATTTTTCAACTAGCGATTTGAAAAAAGCATTATCAGCATCTACGAATTTTTCCGATTTTAATGATATATTACTTGCCTTGAAAAGTTAAAAATTTGAAGGAGTTTAATATCAAGAAACATCAGCTTT
>NC_046666.1:112611179-112613236 GCF_010883055.1 Belonocnema kinseyi | reverse complement strand
AACAGCTTGTACCACTTATACACAGTTTTCTTACTTAGAGTAGACTCACCGTATGCAACTGTCAACATTTCAAGAGTTTTAGAGCACTGGATTCCACTTTTCCCACAAAATTTAATGCAAACTCTTTGCTCCATTTTTTTTTGAAAGAAGAAAATCGCCGAGCACACCAAACCCTTCTAACCCTTTACCCATCTGTCAGAAAAACAACACGAGCTATATAGTCAAAACTGTGAACATATGATCGTGACGAGCATACCAACACAACAAAATAAAAAATTTAAAACTTGAATGTACGTAGCCCGCGAAAATTGAAAAGTCACCTTACTTTTTGAACACACCTCTTATCATGCCAAAAACTTCTATTCGATGTGGATTCAAAGAAAAACTTCAAATTTATCCTTAGAAATTTATATGTGAAATAAGTAATTGAAATAATAAGTAACATTAAACTTATTTAAGTAAACTCTTGTGCGAGAGCTATGGCTTGGTTGCGGTGAATGTGGTGCCACCAAAAGTAGGTCTGTCTTTTTCATTGAATTGCATTAAGAAATAGCAACGTTAATAGATACGTTATATTCACTCCAATTTTCAACATCCAAAAAAAAGGTAGATATCTGACTTCATTGAAACCCGTAGATTTTGAATTTCTAACCTTCTCGTAGTTAATTTCAAAATTTTACAAATTTAACATTTTTATTTTTAATCCCTTTTAGCTGGCCTGCTTGGTAGCCTAGTCGCATTGGTATAGGCACACTGATTTTCACTAACACTATAGTACACACTACTAACAAACCTTTTCAAAGACCTCACATACTAGATTTATTGGGTGAAAATAGCCTTTTAAAATTTTAAATGGACACTTGAAGGGAAACCCAGGTATTGAAAACTAGCGGTACAGGTAGTGTTCAAGAAACAGCACTGAGTACGCACTGACCAGTGCGTGTTCTTTGTTTTTTCAGTGCGTTTTTATCGGCAGGGATAGGTCACTTATAGGATCCTTATATAGAATCCTATTAGTGACCTATATAGGTATTTACAATAGGGCATTATCTGCTGTTGGAACGAAAGTATCGTTCTCTCCGTAGTGCGAAGCTGTAGTAAATTATGGTATAGTATCTTAATTTGGTACGGAAGTGTCTCTCTCTTCTAGCTCCACCAATCCGCGACATGAACCTCCAGTCGTCTGGTACGCGAATGTTGTCGATATGGACTTTGCATTTCTCGAGTGACAACGGCCATTATTGTGTACTGGTGTTTGTGTTATAAATAATTGGAGCCTGGCTGCAATAAGCTGTGGATATAATATCCTTCGCTTGAAAGTGGGGTTGGCCCTTGGTCACTTGGATTTTTCTTAAAGCGACGCTATACATTGCCGTAATGACGATAATGAATCTCTCCAGATATAGATGCGATGTATTATATTCTATTATATTCGCAGCCGGGCTCTCATTTATTATTGTCAGAATAAAGTTAAGGTTTCAAAAGATACTTTCGAAAAGATTAGCACCAAAGTCTTGAATGATAAGTGTTATGTCTAACTGGCACTGAATAATCTGTGATCCGCGCTGAATAAACCAGTGACGGAATTCCACTGAGTGAACCAGTAAAATCTCACTGATTTTCCGTGAAACACTTCTATCTGTTTCAACAAGTGGAATGATACTACCCGGTAAGAAGGTTCTTATTGATTACAATGGAAACATTTCCATTGGTTTTCTATCGCATGTTTGAATATATCATTTCAATGCTTAAAAACATCGAAACATGATAACAAGAGCGATTGGAATGAGTACAGCGCCAGCGAAACGATTCGAATGCGATTAAAGTATAGTCAAAGAAGGGACTAAACGAAACGGAATTGATCAGAATTGTTTTGTGTACAAAATATGTATCTCGCCGACTGAAACGCAATTGGATTGTCAAAAATTTTTTAATCTATAAAAATGTGAATTTGAAGATTCCTGTAAATTTTTCTATGAACATGTCTCATACGGAATTGATAGAAACTGCTTGATTTAAAAGTATTTATTTCATAGACACCTGTTTTGAATACATGC
>NC_046666.1:112608147-112611079 GCF_010883055.1 Belonocnema kinseyi | reverse complement strand
AACGAAATTGAAAAGCGATCTTGTTAAGCATGTCTGGTTTATTCGGCATATTTGCTCAGAGAGAGAGAGAGAGAGAGAGAGAAGTACGAATGGTAAAACTGGTAGATTACAGATTAGCATAACGTCGATAAGTAAGAATTGTAGAATATCATAATTTTACTAAAATAAAATTTAAATTAATTTGTGATACAATCAGAAACATACTCCCCCATTCGAGGGGTTGACTTTGACATTGTAATCATGAAATCACCTCGGCGAAGAGTGCCTGTACCAGTTTTTACGGTTGTTGGTCTAGCAACGCTGTCTTTTCCGGGATGCAGTTCTGATATTCTTCCTAGTTTCCATCTTAGCGGAGGCAGATTTTCATCTTTGATTAGAACTAATTGATTTTCCTTCAATGGTTCTGCTGGTTTAGTCCATTTATTTCGTTGCTGCAATTCGGAAATGTAGTCTTTACTCCATTGTATCCCAAAATGCTGTTGAATCTTCTGAATTAACTGCCAGCGGGATAATCTCGAGTCAGGAATATCGGCTAGATTGGTATCAGCAACAGTACACAAAGGTGGACCTATTAAAAAGTTATCTACTTAAAGTTAATAGTATATATAAATTATAGGTTCTTCTTGACTTGGAGAAGCGCTCTTGGATATTATGAAACAAAGTAAATAAGCCTTTTGTAAATAATTCTCACCAGGTGAAAGAGGTAGGAAGAAAACACTGTGCTAATAGTATTTTATGTTAAAAATATAAAATCAGATACACGATAAAAATAAAGAAGTTGGTTTTGTAATAATGAAGAAAATTGTTATTTTTTATAATGCGCTCTTGGATTGTTTATTTCAGTGAAAATAATTATAATTGTTTATACGTTTTGATATCGGTTAAGATTTAAAAAAAGTAAGCTAATAATTTAGAAACGTGAAACTACAGGAAAGCGATTAATAGGCCAGTCAACGAAGGATTTTAAATGGAAATAATTTATAACAATGAACTTAGTTGTCAGGAAGTTTCCTTAGGGGGTCTTGAAACACCTCCCAAAATTCAGTAAATTGGGAGGGGGGGGGCGCTCGAGCCGCCATATTCCAATATGGCGGATGATTTTATGTTTTTAGATTTTCCTTGGAAACGGCTGTTTATAGAGCAAAAATAGTTATTTAATAAAATACTCTAAATTTTCTTCTGAATAAAAAAGGTTATGTAGAATATTGCCATAAAGTGAATAGTTTGCCCGAAAAATTGAAAAGATTGAACATTTTTGGAAGTTCATTATACTTGCATTTATGAGCGATTGCCTCAGTGAAAACGAGTGCAGTTTATTGTTTCGATCTTGGCTGAAGGTAAGCTACCGTGCAATATCGATAATTTCGTTGTAGCTATATTATTTATTTAATACTGAAAATTATTTTGATCATTTTCAACGCCTAATTTGAAGAAGTTGCTTTCATTTCTCTAAGTAGGGACTTTGTTATTTACCTTTCCTTATATCTTAACAATGCACCTGCAAATTTTCGAAATTTTAAATTAATTTTTTGATATTAAAAACCACCTCTTTTTGAACCTGTGTCAAAACTCTCGGTAAATCCGAGTTGAGCCGGGGGGGGGGGGGTGAAGTAATAACGATTTGTTTACTGCAGGCCCACTTTTTTCTTCAAACGGTAGAAAACATAATGCACCCATCGTAAATAATCTCAACTCCTTCCATATGCCTGGGACCCTTCAAACTGCATTTCCCAGGGCATGAAGCGACCACGGTCAAGTGGCCACAGGCGACTATCGGCGTCCCTCTTCCACCAAAGCAAATACGCTAGGGCAAGCGAGAGTGTAACGGGCTTGTTAGTACAGTCAAGCACAGTCATTTATATTTTTGTAAGAGAACCTTTTTTCTCCCGCTAACATTTCACGTCTATTAAACGCGTTTTTTGCATAAAAAAAAATCATATAATTACTGATTTTTTCATGAAGCATTCCAAAGGTGCTCCAATGATCGTATCAAAATTCAGTAATGATCGGATTAAAAGTAAGCTTATAATCAAGCTTTACAGTTAACAAATAAATCAAACGAATTTTGAACTAGTTCCATTTTCAACTTCAAACTTCAATATATAACTAGAGGGAACCAGACAATGACAGAGTTATTGACAAAATAAAAGAGACAGATTATGAGTTAGCGGGGTGAGTTATCTCTCTCGCGCAGCGATCTGATTGGCTGTTTACCGCTCCCCTTTAAATGAAGGTTAAATAGTTCACATGTATGCGCAAGTGAGGGACGCGCCAAAGCCTATGTGGAGGGGGGAGTTGGAACCAGCGGTAGAAGGCGCGATGTATTTAAATGGCAACAAACATGACAAACACTAAGCATATCGAAGGTACCGAAGCGTGAACCTATAGCAAATTTCAATAACTATACAGTATCTGCTGTTGGAACGAAAGTATCGCTCTCTCCGAAGCGCAAAGCTGTAGAAAATTTTGATATAGTATCTTGATTTGGAATGGATGTGTCTCTCTCTTCTCGCTCGACCGATCCGCAGTCAACTGCCCGATTGGCGCGTCCCTTATGCGCAAGTGAAGAGCTATTTATGGAGCAAAATTAAAAAGACCAATCATGTTGCCGTGCGAGAGAGATCTTATCCCGCAGCCCCAGTCAGTGGTGGCAGAACGCGGATATCTCTGGCATGCGCGGTAGTTATTCCTGTGTATTTTTAGGTTACGTAAGGCCATGTGTCAGTTTAAAAATACACAAGAATCAATACTGTAAATGCTCGAGATATCCGCGTTTGCTAACAATATAACTTTTTATCTTGAATAATTCGTACCTTAAGGGCATGTGACAAGCTAAATACCTATATTACCGACCTCACTTTTTCCGTTCACTGAATGTTTTTTTGAACCTAAGAACTTTTTTTGTAAATAAAATATCGAGCTGAAACTTTGG
>NC_046666.1:112593727-112608047 GCF_010883055.1 Belonocnema kinseyi | reverse complement strand
TATATTTCAACAATCAATTCCAACGACATCAGCCGGTAACGTTGTACACGAAAATACGAACTCTCTAGAGCCTCGTCTAGTGGCCGCCAGGTTTCGTATTTTTGTGTACAACGTGACCGGCTGATACCGTTGGAATTGATTGTTGTAATATATTTTTTTACATCTTTTATTATTAAGCTTTGTACTTAAACGTAGTTTTCTTTCGGCTCTTGCATTTCTCAAAGTATATAAGCATATATAATCAATATTATACATAAATAATGATAAATCTAACTTATAAACTACATATCACTGATATGTACGGGACATGACTAGACCAGTGATCCCAGATCTAAAACAAGACGTGGTCCAATACTATGACACGTCTATGTCCGTGTGAATATGGTAGGAGACTATATAAATGCCTGGGTTGCGCTCGCAACCAATTTCTCCTCTTCTGAATTTGAAAACTCGAAGATGCACGATTGCCGGTCGGAACACTTCGGCGGTTCTATTTATATCTCTATCTGCTTTGAAATAAAATGAAGAGATTGGGATTTTAATATTTTCAGATTTCGATGCTGGGCTGGCGATTCTCATGATCTGAATACTTCGCGCGCCTCTTTAATGCGTGTATTTTGTGATTACGTTACTTCACGTATAAAATATAAATTATAAATATATATACTTTGTTAAAATTTTTGTTTCTTTTATTTGAAGGTTCATCTCTTTCGTTGAAAATATATTTTTGTAACTGAGAATTAATCTATACCATTTTTGGTTAAAAAATCATGTATTTTGTTAACAATTCGTCTTTCTTTGTAGAAATTAAATTGCTTTATGGAAAATTTATACTTTTTGATTAAAAATTGCATTTTTCGGTTGAATTATCAACTGTAAATATTTTTTGTTTGCAAAGTCGTTTTGTTGTAAATGCAACTATATTGTTAAAAATCATAATTTTTGGGTGGAAACTTCGATTATTCACTTAAAGTTGAACTACTTAGTAAAGAAATTAATTCTTTCTTACTAAGGATTCATAATTATAGTTGAAAATTCAACTATTTGCCTTTAAATTAGGTTAAAAATTCAGCTTTTTTGTAGATGATACTCTTTTTGACTTTAAAATTTTAAAATTTATTAAAATGAAATTGACTAAGAGTTAAAACTACTTTGTAAAAAAAATACATTTTTTTAAACAAGATTTTATAATTATGGTAGAAAATTTAACTATTTGGTTAAAAGTTTAACTCTTTGATTGAAAACTCATATTTTTCGTTTAAGAAATTCAACTTTTTGCAGATAATTCGTTTTTTTGACTTTAAAATTAAATAATTTCGTTGAAAATTCATGTATTTAGTTTAAAATGTCTTTTTTTGTAGATAATTAATTTTCTTGTTCGAAAATTACTTCTGATTGGTTGACAATTCAACAACTTTGTTGAAAATAAATTTTTTCCGTTAAAAATTATTTATCTTTATCTGAAAATGTAACTATTATAGGATTGATTACAAATTAATCGTATATATTGGTTAAGTTTGAAAATCATTTTTTTTTGTTATAGAACATTAATCTTCATGGTCAAAAATTCACCTTTTCCCTTGAAAATTTAACAATTTTATTGAATATCGTTTTTTTCCTTGTTCAATTCAATTTCTTATCACAGCTTTTATCTGAAGATTGAACTATTCCATTTTTGGTTAAACTTTATCCTGTACATTGTATTAGTTAAAACACCAATTATTTGATAGAAAATTAATTTAAATTGTTAAAAAGTAAACTTTTGGGTTAAAAATTGATATATTTTGTTAATTAGATTTTTTTCCTAAAATTTAAAAAAACTGCAAAATAAAAAAATTTCCTTAAAATCTTCCGGATTCTTTTTTTAAATTTAAATTGTAGCGTTTGAACTTAAAATTTCGCTCATTACAAATTTAACAATTCAAGGCTTTCTATTTCGAACCATTCTGTTCAAATTTGTATAGTTTTTAACAGTTGTTTGTAATGGATTGCTTTAAATGAACGGTCAAATACTGCTGATAATTAACGAAATATTCTTTTTTTAATTAAAAAATTTCAAATTGAATGGGTTAAAAATAAAATTTTTTTAGACTGAAATAATATTTCAAGTCATAATCGAAAACAAATAAATTAATTTTCTAACAAATAATTGGTGTTTTAACTAATACAATTCACAGGATAAAGTTTAACCAAAAATAGAATAGGTGAATTTCCAGATAAAAGCTGTGATAAAAAATTGAATTGAATAAGAAAAAAAACGAATTTTCAACAAAATTGTTAAATTTTCAAGGGAAAAGGTGAATTTTTGACCAAGAAGATTAATGTTCTTTAAAAAAAAACGATTTTCAAACTTAACCAATATATACGATTAATTTTTAATCAATCCTATAATAGTTACATTTTTCAGATAAAGATAAATAATTTTTAACGGAAAAAATTTATTTCCAACAAAGTTGTTGAATTTTCAACCAATCAGATGAATTTTCGACCAAGAAAATTAATGATCTACAAAAAAGACAAATTTCAAATAAAATACATGAATTTTAAACGAAATTATTTATTTTAAAGTCAAAAAGACGAATTATCTACAAAAAGTTGAATTTCTTAAGCGAATGAATATGAGTTTTCAATGAAAGAGTTATACTTTGAACCAAATAGTTAAATTTGCAACCATAATTGAAAAACCTGGTTAAAAAAAAAGTATTTTTTTTTACAAAGTAGTTCAACTCTTAGTGAAATAATCGAATTTTAAACCCAAGAAGATGTACAGTTCATATTTTAAACAAACAATTGCATTTCTGACCCAAAATGATACATTCTCAACCAAAAAGATTAAATTTCTACTAAAAAAGGTTAATTTAATTTTAATAAATTTTTAAATTATAAAGTCAAAAAGAGTATTATCTACAAAAAGCTGAATTTTTAACCTAATTTAAAGGCAAATAGTTGAATTTTCAAATATAATTATGAATCCTTAGTAAGAAAAAATTAATTTTTTTTAATAAGTAGTTTAACTTTTACGTGAATAATTGAATTTTCCACCCAAAAATTATGATTTCAATTTTTAACAATATAGTTGCATTTAAAACAAAACGACTTTGCAACCAAAAATATTAACAGTTGATAATTCAACCGAAAAATGTAATTTTTAATCAAAAAGTATAAATTTTCCATAAAGCAATTTAATTTCTACAAAGAAAGACAAATTGTTAACAAAATACATGATTTTATAACCAAAAATGGCATAGATTAATTGTCAGTTTCAAAAATGTATTTTCAACGAAAGAGATGAACCTTCAAATAAAAGAAATACAAATTTTAACAAAGTATATATATTTATAATTTATATTTTATACGTGAAGTAACGTAATCACAAAATATACGCATTAAAGAGGCGCGCGAAGTATTCAGATCATGAGAATCGCCAGCCCAGCATCGAAATCTGAAAATATTAAAATCCCAATCTCTTCATTTTATTTCAAAGCAGATAGAGATATAAATAGAACCGCCGAAGTGTTCCGACCGGCAATCGTGCATCTTCGAGTTTTCAAATTCAGAAGAGGAGAAATGGGTTGCGCGCGCAACCCAGGCATTTATATCGTCTCCTACCATATTCACACGGACATAGACGTGTCATAGTATCGGACCACGTGTCGTTTCAGATCTGGATCACTGGACTAGATACCATTAGGGAGGAGTTACTTGACCACGACACGAATCCGAAAGCAACACGAACAAGTGCGACACGAACGAGATCCCACTGTAATTTGTTCTATTTTTGAAATACATTCTACAGTTATTCTAATCACTTTATTCATAGATTAGCATACAATTTTGTTTTAACTTGAAAAAGATGGATAAGCCGAATGGTTTACATGTATCTTTTAATCAATATAAAATGGTTCACATGTCCAAGTGACAGTTTACTAATCTAGTTTTTGGGCAAAATAATTATTTCCTTTAACCACGTAAGAGCCGAGTTTTTTGTACATGCATACAATGCTTTATGCCGCCATAGTAAATAAATGCAATAATATTTATAGTGTTTCAAATTGTTATAAAGTTGAAGAAAAAATTCTCTTGCCTATGGATAGAAAAAATCGAAATTATGGAATTTTGAAACGCTTTTCGTATTATCTTAATATTCTTTATTTTGTATTGTAAGCAAAAATAATTCTTAATAACAGCAAAGGGAATGTAAAGTTTCTATGAATAATTTTCCATTATGAAAATTTTCTCCACGATTCATGTTTTCATCCAGAAATGAAAAGCCTATTCGACTAGATACGATATTACTAATATTTTTTATTCATATTTTTTTTTAGCTGTACATTTTTTATAAGCAGTAAAAATAAAATTGTAATAACGGGATAAGCATTAAAAATTTTAAGTGTAATTTTAATTTATGGCAATCTGACAACGTTTCACGTTTCCATACAGAAAGCATAGACGAATAGATAAGATATTCATAATATATTTTACTTATATTTGTCTAAAGTTACAAATTTGTTAAAAAGAGTAATTATCATTCGGGGAAATTTTCTTTATGTAAGGCAGATGTATTGTCGATTTATTTATTCGATTCACAATAGACAATAGAATAATTTGTAAAATTTTCTGTGTATCACGAAAAAATTATTTTTTAGCAGTAATAAACCAGATTTTTTTCATTTTCGGAATAATTTTTTTGTCTGTAGAAAGTTTAAGCATATTGCTGTGCATTCAAATTTTTTCTTGAATGATATATGGAAAGGACTTCCTGTCAAATTTAGAATTTATATTCTAATTTTGTATTTTAAAACATTTTTTAAAATGATAAAAAAACATGTGCAATATTATCACCAATAAAGCAAAATTTTATTTGTATAGTAATATCCCTATACTATAAATAATCTTAGTTCAAAAATTTTGTTGGAAACATAATGTTTAGTTTTGTACTAAACATTCTACTGACACGTATTCGGGAAAACATTTGCGCTTTTTATCTGAGCTGAAATTTACAAAAGAAATTTTCGTTTGAACATTGTTGACATAAGAAAATATGTTTGAAAATAATGTTCTTTTTTGAAAATGTTGTCACTCCAGTGAAATGTTAATATTATAGAAACTGGATTCAATTTTAGGATCGATAAGGACAACATTTATTTTATGCAAAAGTTTCCTCTTGATAATAGTTTATGCTCGAAATAATTTTTGAGTCCCTGTGTATTCAATTTTGTGAGATTTTTCACATTGTTTTTCATTTGGAAGTTTTTGGGGAAAAATATGGGATCAAGTAGATACATTTTGAATCTTAAAAGAACTAATTTAAAACAGTACAACATTATTCACATGTAGAAAATAATTTTCGGTAATCCTTGTAGTAAACTGTGAAAGAAGTAAAAATGGTTATTTCATTCATTTTCTTAATTTGTTTGCTTAAGATATTAGGCTTTGATATCAAGATTCAAGAGGTTTTCTTTTGTAAAGTGTTAAATCAATGATATAGTAAGGTATCCTGGCGGACCGAAGGAACCGAGTGGAGCCTCTACAAAGTACCCGTAAAGACCCCCATGGGTCCCCATTCGGTTCCTATTTAAAAAACTCGAAAAAACAGCAAAATCAACTTTTAAATGGTTAAAATTCGGATTCTACGTTAAAATTCCCTATAAAAGCTCACTGAATAATAGCAATAGTTTATTTTACAACGGTAAAAAGTTTAAAAAAATATAAGACGTATAACGCCTGTTGACGGCTACTTACAGGCGATGCGTTTGCAGTGTAGCAGTCAACAGGCGTTATACGTTTTATATTTTTTTAAACTTTTTACCGTTGTAAAAAAAACTATTGCGATTATTCCGTGGCCTTCTATAGGGAATTATAACGTAGAATCCGAATTTCAACAATTTAAAAGTTGATTTTGCTGATTTTTCGAGTTTTTTAAAAAGGAACCGAATGGGGACCCAATGGGGTCTTTACAGGTACTTTGTATAGGCTCCATTCGGTTCCTTCGGTCCACCAGGGTACTCGTTTAAGCTTTTAGAATTATGTTTAATACTAATAATATTTTTGTTAATTTTTTGAATAGTATCTCTTATTATGCAGCAGCAGTAAAATACTTGTTACCAAAATAATTACACTTTTTAAAATACTAATACTATTTTTTCTTCAAATGACACCACTTGTTATTGTAAACAATGCATGAGTAAAGAGACATTAATAAAGAACAATGTAACTGAAAATAGAAACTGCCATTTTTTAATTCTCTGACCTTTACCCTACCGTGGCGTCAATCGGTATTTACGATATTATTTTTTCATACTGTAGTTTACTTTTCTTGACCTCCACGGCAAAGCCTGAAGTTAGGATATTTCGATTTTCCACAGTTGGAGGGCGACAGGCCTCAGGCCCATTTCTTGTTCTTCTATCGGGTGAGCTGGAACGCTTCACCCTGAGACATGTATATGTACACTGCATTTGACATGGAACTTCTCGGCAAACCGTGTCACGTCCCCCCATTGTCAATTTCTTGCATTTAAAAAGTTAGATTAGACATTATGCCCTCTATTCATTAATATAAGTCTCGCTTCCTATCTAATTTCCTCACCCAAAAGCATGCAATTTTTCTAAGTGACCCCTCTCTAAATTCCCGAGGGTACTGAGCACAGTAAATTATATATGAACGCTGATATTTCTATCATGCGCAGTAGTGATTTGTGTGTATTTTTAGGTTATATTAACCTTTATTATGGTTATGTTAATCGTACTCTACTCCGAATTTCCTAAAGTAGTGTGTCAGTCAGTTTTGTTTTTGCGAGAAATAAATAAAAAAGTCATGACACCGGGAAAAGTACGTTTTAAGTCATTCATCTGTCCACTTAAAATGAATAGAATTTTTAAAACTAATACAATTTTGAAAATTTGGAAATTCAAAAAAAAATTGAAAAATGGTAAAATCTTCAAAATTAGTAAAGTTGATAAAGTTTTTAAAAATTAGTAAAATTTTTAAAGTTGAAAAATGGTAAAATTTTGAAACTTATTTTAGTTGATAAAGTTTTTGAACATTGGTAAAATTTTGAAATTCAAAATTTTTTTTAAATTTGGGTAATTTTGTAGGGTTCAGGTCAACCCCTACTCCGAATTCTCCAGAGTACCTGTCATGGCGCACCCCACTCCAAATTTCCCATAGTACCTGTCATGGCGGATTTCCCCACACTCCAAATTCGCATTAGTACTTGTCATGGCGGACCCCCACTCCAAATTCGTTATAGTACCTGTTATCGAGGACCCCGAATAGAAATTCTCCATAGTACCTGACATGGTGGACCCCCCACTCCAAATTCTCCATAGTGTTCACTATCTACTGTTGTCCTTTTTGTTGTTGTCGTTCTGGTCTGTAAACACGGTAATATTTGAAAGAATTATTTGATTGGATTCTTCTTTGGCACACTTTATAAGGATATGAAAAGGAAGAACGAATTTATTAACCAGCTTTTTTTGAAGAAATTTAAAAAAGTTAGAGCATTTTGAAATTTGTTGCGGCCACTTTTTTTAAACATTTAAGAATTCTTTCGACAGCTGTTTAGAGTAGATCAAAAAACGAACAATTTATCCATATTACTTTTTTGATAAAATAAAAATTACGAAAGTTATAGCATTTTCAAAAATCCAAAAAACTAAACGAAAATGAACATCTGCAGCCCAAAAAAGTATGATATGGGAAAAACTCAAGAGAAGAAAAGCGTTACTTTTTCAAGGCCCTACAAGATTGTCAAAACAACTTCTTGAATTTTTGTTTGGAAAAATGGAAAATTCAAATTTTTATCGCAAAAACTCCTGAAAAAGCAATAACTCAAATTTTTCAGGAATTACTTTTTTGTAGGATAAGCAGTTTTTGTTTTATTTTTGAAAAACGACATTGAATATAACAAAATTATATTTGAGTACAACGATAAAAGCTACGAGAATAAGTGAGACCAAATTTATTCAACCAAAAAATATAATAACGCTTTTTACGAATATTTTTTTGATAAGAGGCATAGTTCTTTTTATCTTTAAAAACAAGATTAACAATAAAAAAATCATAAAAACAAGACAATAAGAAGAAGACTGTTTCAATTGCCATGCATATTAGAAATTGTAATGATATATATTTATTAAAATGATACATGTTTCAGCGCAGGTAAGAATAAAACTTAACGCAAAATAAGAAACAAATATAAAAGTAAGCATGATAAATAAAATTTATATTTTATTTTGAAAAATCTAAAAACCCAATCCCAGACAGAGGTGCATAAAAATGTATTATTTGATATAAAATTCTTGTACATAATGTAAAAACTTTGACATTGTGGACGAAAATTGAGTGCGAAGCACGAGATCCGTGATGAGAATGTGTTCGCTAAAGCTGAAAGAGACTTAGCAAAAAAAAGTCCACAATCGCAAAATCACAGTTGTCGATTCCTTGATCGTTAATTTTGAAAGATCTGTCAACGAATGTGGAAGAAATACAAAGACCGAGCGCGAGTGTATGCGAATGCACGAATCTGAGAAAAATACGAAGTCCGCGCAATAAATTCTTATTTATTTTCAGACAATATATATTAAGATTACATAAGAAAAAAGTAAACGAATTAATCTTATGGAAAGAAATAAGAATATGTTAAATAATGAAGGTAAGATGTAAATATAAAATTAATTAATATACAAGCTTAAGGTAAATGTGCCAGTGTTCGTCAATGCATGGGTTGTCGGCAGATGGGCAGTATTTTACACATAGTAATCTGTTGCCTTTTTCGTTCTCAGCAAAAATGTTTTTTCTTAAACGCTATTGCCGATCACTCACATGTCGAAGTGCCGATAACTGAAGCAGCCAGATTTCTGACTTGCCGATAACCCATGCATTCTCGTATTTATAACTTTGAACTTCTTATAATATATTCATTCTAATAGGATATGTTACAAGCAATAAGTAATTTACCTTTCTAAAGGTACGCTTTATTCGATAAAACCCATTTATTAAGCTTTAAATATGTTTAATATCGTTTTTTAAGAATTTTAAATCTAAAATTTGCCTTAAGCTTTCGATAACTGGCATACTTACATTAATTATTAGTTAGAAAAAAATAATAATTTATTGTTCAACAATTGGAAAATATTTGAAATTAAATTTATGTTTCCTAATGATAATAAACTGCCGGTTCGACGAATTTTTGAAAAAAAGTTTCTAGAGAAATGGAATTGTTTGATATAAATAAAAATTATTTTACCAATGTTGTTTAATATTCAACTGGACCAACAGTAATCATTTTTATTAAAACAAAAAATTTTAATTATTCAAAGAAATGGACAACAATTATTCAAAAACTGAAAATTCATTTTTAGCCATACATTCGACGACACCTGTTAAAATCAAAAATTAAAACAAAATTACGGAATTGTTTTTTTTCGAATTTGGAATCAAATGAGGAGAATCATTCCCTCTAGCACGAAAAAAAATTTGCCATTTATTTTTGGACCACCCTAATATTCAGTTAACTACTTTCTTCATATTGTATACAATATATATCTCACACAAAATAGCGTTAAATCCTTTTAACTCTCTTAAAATAATCTAAACGTATAGAAGTAATCCGTTGAAATCCTTTAAGAACCCCTTCAATCTGTTGACATCCTTTAAATCCCAGGAAAACTTAACTATCTTTTTAAATCGCTTTAAATCTTTGAAATCTCTTTAAATTTATCCCTTAAAATTTCATTTTATTTATTCCCTAATGTACTCCAGAAATCCTTTCGTATCCCTTAAAATTTCAGTAACTTTTAAAATTCCTTTAAAAATGTTGTAATATTTACCCTCTAATACCCTATTAAAATCCTATTAAATTCCGTAAAGAAACTTTTGAAATCCCTCACTAGAAGCCAAATATTTCTTGAAAACCCTGCAAATCCCTTTAATTTTATTTAATCTTTTGATATCTTTTATCTGACTCTTTAAAACCCCTGTTCTGTGAGATATTTTGATATCTTTTATCGGAATCTTTGAAATTCTTTGAAATTTTTTTTTATTTTACAATTTTTGGGATGTTGAATATGTTATTTTAGCCAATTATAGCAAATTTTGGAAATCTGTTTGAAGCTAAAGTAAATATATAGTTGCATTGGCGAGCAATTGAAGAAAATAGTAGCATTAGTCTTTTTTTCTCAAAATAATAGTAAAATAATTTTTAAAAAGTGTGAAAGAGTCAAAAAAATTTCCCCGCGCGGCTTACTTCGCTCGCAAGATTGAGCGCGTCTAGGGCACCCGACTGATGGTTCTCGCGAATGATGTTTTTCTCATAAAATCTTAATCTATATTGTCGATCACTGTGTGTCGCGGCATACTGTTGTTTTTTGCCGTCTAGAAACTTTTTTCCAATTATTTTTTAAGCAAATTAAAGGTTGTTGAAAATCAATAATAATTTATTGTTTATACAATTGGAAAATATTTTTAAAAACGTATGTTATTAACGATAATAAAATGTCGGTTCGACTAAGTAATTTAATAATTATAATTTTCAATAAAAAATAGACCAAAAGTAATCATTTTTATTGAAAAAAAATTGAAAACATTATTTAAGCAAATGGAATTTGTTTACACAATTACAATTTAATAACCAATTTTTATGATAATTCTACTAAAGAAATAGTAATAATTTAATACTAATATTTTTTTATGTAAAAAACAGACTTTTTAGAACAAAAATTATTTAAACCAATTTTATTTGTTTAACTAATTAAAAGTTAATGAATTATTGCTAATAAATATATCACTAGACCAACAGTAATATTTTTATGTGGGAAATCCGAAAATTCGAGAAAAAGAATTCAACACATTCAATTAGTTTTAATAATTGAAAATTAATTATAAGACGTTGATAAATGTTTCAGTGGGCCAATATAAGTAATTTGAATTGAAAAAACAGACTAAAGTACATTGCTCAAAAGGTCGCTTTAATGAAGAATTGACATTTTTATTTTAGGGGTAGTTTTCAGGGACTCCTGGGGGTGTGTTAGGGGTGGGGGTGTCAAAACCATCTCAGTGGGCACACTTGACTTAAAATCACCTTAAAGACGTCTTTTTGTGGACGTCTTTACGCTTTTACAAAAAGACGTCATGCGGTCGTAATAAAAATGTTCTAATCTAGTCTCATAAAGTATATCTTAATGATGTTATCAGTAGGGCTTAAGGATGTCTTTAAGAGGTCCTATGTCTGGCATTTCGTCGTCTTAAGTATGTCTTAAAGGATATCCAGGGGACAATGTCGTAAGGATGTCCCTAGAACAGCTTTGAAGCATTCAATGCGCATAGAAGTTCCACTAGGTCACGTGTGAAATATGAAACATCACAACACTAAAATCGGTAAAGAGGTATTTTTTAGGACAATGATGAGTATGATGATGATGAGTATTACTAGGATTACCTGAAAAATATAATATAAAGGTTACATTACGATTTGAATTAGGGAATTGTGCTAAATTAAAATAATCAAATTTCTTTAATAAAGTACTTTTGAGGACTGCGCGCGCACTCCGGCGATTTTAAGTTTGCGCATCTCATCCTAGTCATACAACGACTTTTCGTCAGTGTTACCAGTTGCTGCAAGGCCGCACAGTCACCAACACTGTTCTTGCCATCACTGTTTTTGTCAAATGTCCACATTTTAAGACCCCCTGAATCCGAAAAACAGGTTTTTACGAATGTGTCTGCCAGTCCGTCCGTGGATGGCTTTTTTGTTAGCACGATAACTTTCAAAAGAATTGACTGATTGGATTTCCTTTGGTAAATTATTTTACTATCTTAAAATGAAGGTCAAGTTTGTTAGGCAGCCATTTTGGATACAATTTCAAAAAGTGAACGTATTTTGAAAATTGTTGAGACATTTTTTAGTGATATTTTTGAGTGATACATTTATTAGGGATGTCTTGAGGACATCCTACGGACGTCCTTAGAATGTTGTCAAGGACGTCCTGAGGACAACCTACGGAGGTGCTCAGGATGTTATAAAGGATGTCCTGAGGACAACCTAGGGACGTCCTCATGATGTTATCAGGGATATCCTGAGGACAACTTACGGACGTCCTCAGGATGTTATCAAGGATGTCCTGAGGACAACCTCAGAATGTTATAAAGGATCACGGTGTGTATTCTATAATATTCTGTAGTAGCATTTTCAAAATCCTATAAAACAAACGAAAATTAACATTTGAAGCCAAACAACGCATGATATGAAAAAATTATGGAGTAAACAAATGTTTCATTCAGGGAGCCTTACAATGTTATCATAACAACTCTTTTTAGCATAACAACTTTGAAAATTCTATGTATGGTTTTCCGTAATAATCAGAAACACAAACAATTTATCTCAACGACTTTTTTCAATGAAAGCAAAATTATTAAAGTTACAGCATTTTCAAACCCCCCAAAAACAAACGATAATTAACATTTTAAGCCAAGCAACGCACGACATGAAAATAGTCGGTAGAAAAAAATGTTGCTCTTTTAAAGGTCTACAATATTATTCTGTTTCGACATTGATTTTCATACTCTTAATGGCTCACATTATACTCACAATGTCGTAGGATATATAAAGACGTTTTTAGGACGTCCTTTTGATGCCCTAGTGCCCACACGGAGGTCTTTCACTTTTTAGCGTGAAAAAATAATCATGTCTCTTATAGGTCTTTTTGGGGTGTCATTAGGACCAGCCCTGTGGACATCTTTGGGACAACTTTAGGCCAGACAGAGACAGTCTTTAGGACATCCTAAAGTTGTCTTTATAACGACCCTGGGACTTAGACGCCAATGTTCAAGAATGTTCTAGGACATTTCAAGACGTCCTAAGGACGTCTTCGGGATGGTACGGTGCCCACTGGGATGTCGAATGAATGAAATTATTTGTTGGATAATTCCTATAAGCCTATATACTTTCCCGTCACACATTTCAAAACCCTAAAAAACGATTCCAATATGTCATTTCGTGTGGACAAGATTTATTACAGACAAAATGTCGTTAATGTAAGAATTTTCACCTAATACCATGCCCGCAATTAATTATTTTTCGCCACCATATATAAAGTATAATGATTATTATAATTGTGTACTCTTTTTATTCTCATGCAGATACCCTTCCATCACCGAGTCGCATTCACTATAAAGATACAAAAAGGCCGTTAACTTCTGGGAGTCTGAAGTCGTGCATGCTGGATCCTGATGTCAATTCAGATTCAGGAAATCTGATGGACAGCAGTTTATCGGAAGCAGAAGGCGATGCTACGAAAGTGAACAGTGCTTTAACAGAAACTCTCAAATTAGGACAACATTCAAACTCCTGCGGATCCACCTTCAAAGGCATTATGAAGAACCGAGAAATATTTTACTCCATCATCAGGTAGCGATAATGGTAGGGAAGACTGCGATGATTACGAAGATTGTGAAGACGAAGGGTATGATGCAAGTTACTTAAATGATGAACAAAGGCAATCCTTTGCTTCTTTTAAAAAAATGAGTCATGTCATAATGTTTCCCGAACATCAGTTATCTACTCGTGACGTATCCCTTATGATCATGGCATACAGTATTCGTTATCATTCTACATACGAAGCACGAGACACATTGTTTGACATGTATAAAATATTTGCTGGGGAAAGATTTCATGGTTGGAACACTAGCAAATATGCAATAAATCAGTTGCATGATCCACCGGATAAAGTTATAAAATTATGTTTTCTATGTACAAAATGTTATGAGCCTTTGCTACCGCCTGTTTCAAATTTTTTTTAAGTGATACGTAAAGTGCTCTTGTGGGTAAGAGTATGATTTGACAACAGAGTCACCTAATTACGTTATTAGTGTGGATTTGGCATATCCGATAAAGATACTTTTAGAGGATGAGGAAATAAGAAATGAGTTACTTAAGGGTATTAGAAATGCCAAAGAACGTGCAACTAATGAGTGCGCAGATATACGTGACGTTCATGATCGCACGTTGTACAAGGAACTTCTAAAAAAGTACTCTCATGTATCTCACCTTATTACAATGACCTCGAGCACCGATGGAGCACCTGTTTGCAATAGTGGGAAGAGTTCTTTTTGGGCACAGCAGTGTACCATTAATGAATTGTCTCCTAAACTCCGGTTCAAATATCCACTTCTGACTGGCCTGAGTATACATAAGAAAGAACCATCACTTGAGTTTACGAATGCTTAAATGAAGCATCATCATCATCATCATCATCATCATCATCATCATCATCATCATCATCATCATCATCATCATCATCATCATCATCATCATCATCATCA
>NC_046666.1:112563398-112593627 GCF_010883055.1 Belonocnema kinseyi | reverse complement strand
AAGCGCCGGCTATTGATGTCAGTGGCCCAGTCAATAATGCTCTATGGAGCAGAAATATGGGCAGATGCACTTAAGAAAAAGACACATAGAAGACGCTTGGCACGCTTGGCACGGGATCAGGAGCCAGCCCCTTCGGGCCTTGATCAGGGAGTGCGTGGTGGCTGTAGAGGTCGGAATCTGCAGTGCCCCGGGCGAGTTCCAGTCCGTCCGTGTTTTCCGGGACTGGTTAAACGAAGGCTGGGCCCCAGAGAACTGGGGTAGGACTTAGGTCCGTGGGTATACCCGTTCCCAGCTATTTCGGTCCGCCACTCCACGCACGATGCGCTGACAGAGAGGTTTTTATGGCATCTATACAAAAAATTCATTTAAATACCGATGGAAAAAATCAAGAAGGAAGTACGTCACCGGAAGCAAGAATTGAGAAGGTGCTTACGGAAATGAGAGAACTTTTGGTTATAATGGCTCAAGCAGCGGATAAACAGAAGAACGTAAACGTTGAAATTAAAAACGGCATCCCAAAGTTGATGGAAGCCATAGAAGTTATTCAACAGGAGAGGAAACCGTGGAAATGCGCGCCAAGCAGCTCGGTAAGCGCAGCGAAGCAACAGATACACAGAAGTCATAGCACACCGAGGCGAACGTCCACCAAGCGAGCAGCCTCCAGTCCGGCAGAAAACCAGAGTGCCAATCAAATGGACAAGAAGATTAAAGATAGTGCATCACCCTTGGAGTGGAAGGAGGTGACAGGACGCAAGAAGAAATCTGATAATCCTGAAAGGAAAATTCATGCTGAGGGGCAGGCAAATTATGTTGAGAGAAGGAGAGAGAAGCGAATAAAAACAAGAACAGAAGCCATTATCATAAAACCGGCTGATGGCAAAACGTATGCGCAAGTCCTAGGAGAAATCCGGGAAAATGTCAAGCCGGAAAATATAAACACAGTGGTAAAATGTATTCGTCAGACAAGAGCTGGATTTGTCTTGTTAGAGTTAGGCAAGGAATCAAAAAATCAAAAGGGTTTTACAGAAGCACTTAAAAACGCGCTGGGAGACCGGGGCACAGTCTTCAACAAGGTACCGCGGACTTCTCTAGAAATAAGAGACCTGGATAGCCTCACAACAGAAAAAGAAGTCAGAGAAGCACTGACACGAGATCTCCAAAAACTAACAGGAGAGCTCAAAGTCAGCTTAACGAAGCCCAACACTAGAGGCCAGATCATGGCAATAGTAGAAGTAGATGAACAAGCAGCCGAGCATTTACTTGAAACTGCACATATTAAGGTCGGATGGGTCAACTGTCGTGTCAAAAAAAGAACCATGGTCACACGCTGTTACAGGTGTCTGGGTTACGGTCATCAGGCACGTGAATGCAAAGGACCGGATAGAATGGATCAGTGCTACAAATGTGGTAATACTGGTCACAAGGGCGCCACATGCCAGTCAGATGCAAATTGTGTTCTGTGTAACGATCTTAATCTGGAGACACAGCAACGGTGTCATATTCCTGGGTCAGGCAAATGTCAAGCCTTTAGAGAGGCTCTTGGCCGAGCTCGAGAACATGAAAGACGATGATCAGCATTCTTCAAGGAAACCTACATAGAAGTAGAACAGCCGATGACCTTCTAACTCATCTTGTATATGAGAAGAAGGCCGATCTGCTGCTTCTGTGTGAGCAGTACCAAGATAGAGAAGTATCAACGTGGTTTGCAGATAGTACAGGAACTGCTGCTGTGTCGGTAAGAAATGGAGATAAAGTACCAGTGGATGACCACGGATCCGGCGCGGAATTTGTTTGGATCAGGAGTAGGCTGACCACTTTTGTGGGCGTCTACCCCACCCCAAATGAGCCCATCAAAGACTTCGAGGTTAAACTAGAAGGTCTAGAGGAAGCACTACAAGATATGGAGGGCGGCATTGTGATAGCTGGTGACTTTAACGCGGAAGCAGTAGAGTGGGGAATGCCAAAATCGAACCCTAGAGGGAAACGGATAATGGAGATGGCGGCCAGAAGAGGACTGATAGTTTTTAATACTGGCGCATCAACATTCAGACGACACGGGCAGAGAGAGACGACACCAGACGTCTCCTTCGCTTCAGAGAACATGGCAGGAAATGTCGTAAACTGGAGGGTGATGGAAGAATTTACAGGTAGTGATCACGAATACATCACATTTCAGATACAGAAGGAAAATAAAGCTCTCAAAGCCTACACCCGCAGACCGAAAAGGTGGAACGTGGGAAAGCTGAACGAAATTTGCAAATGTCATCACAAGCAAGCGAGGAACAGCAGTAAAAACACGGGAATGTACAGAGACGAAAGAAGACTCTGTCAATGTCGTGGAATTTCTTCGAATGAAGAAACAGCTGAGACAGACCATCAAGAGAAGTAAACGCACAGGCTGGATGACCATGACAAAGGAAGTGGATAACGAACCCTGGGGCCTTGGCTACAGGATCGTTACCCGGAAGCTAAGAGCGACAACAGCACCACTGAAAAGGGACGCGGAAACGATGAGCAAAATCGTTGACTCGCTCTTTCCAACAGTGATCCCTGTGGATATTCCACTTTTTGAGGCAGAAGAGCTTCGACAAGCCGTCTACTCTCTGCAGAATAAGAAGACGCCGGGCCCAGATGGTATTCCATCAGAGGTGCTGATAAGCAAAGGCAAGGGCGATCCAAACTCACCGTCATCCTACAGGCCTCTGTACATGTTGGACACTGCCGAAAAGCTCCTGGAAAAGCTCTTAAGACCTCGTCTGCTATCAGCCGTCCAGGCAGCTGGAGATCTATCAAGCAGGCAATATGGATTCAGAAAGGGACGCGGCGCCGTAGAAGCAGTTCAGTGCATAGTGGACGCCGGAATGTCAGCACGACAGGGAAACCACTACTCACGTCCTGTAGTACTACTGGTGACTCTAGACGTAAAAACTGCATTCAACACGGCAAGATGGAGAGACATTATGGACGCTTTAAGAAACAACTTTAAAGTGCCGCACTACCTCCTCCGAATAGTGAGAAATTACCTGAAGGCCAGAGTGCTTCTATAAGACACCAGCGACGGTCCTTGTAGAAAGGAGGTCACCGCAGGAGCCGCTCAGGGCTCTATTCTGGGGCCAGATCTCTGGAATATTTCCTATGACGGTATCCTGCGTATGGATATGCCAAAGGACACATCCCTTGTAGGATATGCAGACGACATCGCGGCAACCATCACGGCCAGAAACTTGGAAGAGGCGCAAATGAAGTGAATCAGGTTATGCGCCGTGTGTGCGAATAGATGGAAGAGGATGGCCTGACCCCGTCTCTACAGAAGACAGAGATAGTGGTCCTTACAACCAAGAGGATTGAGACATGCATTCAGCTTAATGTGGAAGACGAGATGATACAGACCCAGAAGGCGGTCAAACATCTCGGTATCTATATGGATACAAAGCTCACGTTGTGGGAGCATATCCAGAAGGCGGCGGATAAGGTAGTGAAAACAACGACAGGCCTCAGCAGATTAATGGCGAACGTTGGTGGACCCAAGCCGAGCAAGCGCCGGCTATTAATGTCGGTCACCACGTCTATCCTATTGTACGGAACCGAAATTTGGGCGGACGCACTCAGGATCGATAAGTACAGAAGACGCATGGCAGGCGTGCAAAGATTGGGAGTACAGCGAGTAGCCTGCTCGTACCGTACAGTCTCCGAGCCCGCGGTGCTGGTGATCGCAGGATAATCCTGATCGATTTACTAGCGCGCGAGAAAAAAGAGATATTTTAGAGAAAGCCAGAGACAGAGAAAACCGTCGTAAAACGGGAATCCCGAGCACGCACCATACAAAGATGGAAAACTAGGTGGGAAAATGATCACAGAGGTAGGTGGACGTTTAAATTGATAAACGATCTCACTGCCTGGATTGAAAGATCGCATGGAGAGGTGAACTACTTCCTGACGCAATTTCTATCGGGCCACGGATATTTCCAGGCATACCTGCATAAAATCGGCAAAGTAAGGAGCCCTGACTGCAGGTATTGCGGCCCATATAGAGACGATGCGTCACACGTTCTTTACCTGTGACAGATGGGTAGAAGAAAGGACGATACTGGAAGCGGACATCGGGAGTATCAGCCCAGATAACATCATCCATAAAATGCTAAGCAGCGAGGAGAACTGGCAAAAAGTAGCGGTCTACGTGGAGACAGTATCACGTGAGAAGAAGAGGGAAGAATACCTTGCGTGACATACCAGACCCAAGTATCGAGTACAAACAGCGAGAACCAAACATGGCCAACCTGGATGCCGAAGGCCGCCGAGCCCGTTGCGCGATTTTACCGCGCTGCTGAGGACGATGCGTGCATTCAAGTGGGTACCCTTGGTAGCATCGGTGCAGTGGCCTCATATTACACATCTTCTTATGTATATTGGGGTCACTGTGGCAATGTTATTTAAGATCCCCACACTACCAGGAAGTTCGAACCCTTCCTGGTGTGTTTTTGAACATTTTTCACCAGCCCTCGATCATCATCATCTTTAGATTCGATTGATAAATGTTCTATACTATCAACATCAACCTCATCAATCGTTTGAGTTCTCTCTACGGATTTTTTTTCTGATCCTACCTGGGTGTATTTAAGATTATGTAAATTTTTTGTATTATACCCACGGATATCGGTTTTACAGAAATAACAATCATCTTCGTTGGATGGCTCATTCCATTCTGTGGGTTTAATGAAGATTAATTTAGAATCGTCTTTAGTTTTTTTCCAAATAGAAAGCATTTTGCGGCAGTTATTGCAAATACTATCAGGAGCCCAAGCTCTCGAAACTATATCTGAATTAAAGCATTCTTTGTATATATTCCGAAAATTTTCGTTGAACGATCGTCGATCGTTTTTGTTCGGAATAAATGTTCCACAAATGAAGCAAAATGCATTAACATCTTTCGGGCACACGTGTTTAGAAGATGAGGTTGAAGGTTTGCTTAAATTTTCCATATTTTTATATATAAACCCGCTCGACGGGGATTTTGGTCCGATTGCTGGTGAGTTCGCCGTCCTGGAGGTGATAACGCTTTTACCTATCCAGGGCTAAGTAAAAGGGCTTTTCGTCTTTGACAAGGACAATGTCAACTCGTCGACGAACACACTACGGCATCATCCTCACATACTGTCGACCCCCTGTAAGGCAGTGCACTTCTACTGGCATCGGTACCCCGACTAACGTATGAGCGAATCATTCTACACATCCCCTTATGGGACAGTTGTCATCGTCACACGACTAGTCGAGGCAACAGGTGAAAAACAATCGATTACATACATCGAAACATCTGGACATCCGCACATCCACACATCCATGCATCCGCAGATCCACACATGACACACGCAAACATTCACTCATAACCGCAACTGCATGTGGACATTTATCAAAAATGTATTTTTTACCATATTAGGACAAAAAGAACCCACTTCTTTTTTAACGATATACCATTCTTATGGGTACAAAGCTTTCTCTTTCAAGAAATCTACAGCAGCTAATATTGATAAGAAAGTACACTGCCTTACTTTCGAGAAATTCACAGCAGCTAATGTTGATGAAGATAAATTAATATTTCCAGTTTCTATATAGACGAAAAACAAAAAATGATTCTAAATTAATTTTTTTAAACATTTTTTCAACAGTGCCTCATTGATTTGACCTACAAATGACCTGATCTGAAAAACCCAACAAACGATTCGGAATCAGAGACTCGAAAGGGATTTCACCAAGGGATAGAAAAAGATTGTCGTGAATAGATAAAGGATATGGTAACACACAGAAGAAAGGATTGACAAAGATAGACGTGAATTAAGATTGACAAAAACATGGAAAAAGATAGAAGTCGACAGATCAGGGACAGGGTGAGATAGAAAAGAGAGGATTGAAAATGATATCCAGGAATTTAGATTGAACAAGAGATAGAAAAAGATAGACGTTGATAGACGTAGAATAGAATGCGATACAGAAGAGGAGATTAAAAAAGATAGACATGAATTTAGATTGACTGGGAGATAGAAAAAGATTGATGTCGATAGATGAAGGAAGGGATGAGATAAAGACCAGGAGATTGAAACAAACAGGCATGAATTTAGATAGACCATGAGATACAAAAAGACTTATGTCGATTCATGAAGGATAGGCTGAGATAGAGTAGAGAGGATTGAAAAAGATAGACGTGAATTTAGATTCACAAAGAGATAGAAAAAGTTAGACGTTGATAGGCGTAGGATAGAATGCGATTAAGAAGAGGAGATTAAAAGAGATAGGCATAAATTTAGAATGACTAGGAAATAGAAAAAGATTGATGTCGGTAGATGAAGGATAGAATGAGATAGAGAACAGAAGATTGCAACAGATAGGCATGAATTTAGATTGACCAAGAGATGAAAACAGATATAGGTTTATAGACGTAGGATAGGATGAGATAGAAACGAGGGGATTGAAAAAGATAGATATTAGTTTAGATTGACAAAGATATAGAAAAAGATAGACGTTAATATATTTTATGCTTTTACGATGATTCATTTTAATAAAAAGAGAAATTTCGGGTTTCACTCGTGTAAAAAACTACGAATTATTTGCCGACGTTTCGTGAACATTGCAGTTCACAACTTCAGGGCTGACATGAAACTGAGGTATCAGGTCATGATATTCTTAGGTTTACTTTCTACGATGCCTGTGATTGGCCAGAGCGCCCCACCGTGGGGACTGGTCGAACTTGATTGGACAATCAAGTCTTTTTTTTTATCCGGGAGAACGGAAAGCCAAATCGGATTGGTATTATTAATTTTAAATTTGGTATTATTCCCAAAGAAGAAATAATGACATACGACGCAGGACGGCCAACATTTTACGCCAAGCTCAAGTTCCATCCTCAAACTTAACAAAACAGGAAAAAACCGCAGTTAAAGAACTCAATAAAAATAAAGATATTATAATATTACCCGCAGACAAAGGCAACACAACAGTAATAATGAATATAGAAGACTATAACAACAAAATTATGGACTTTCTAACTGACGATACATACAAAAAACTTAAAATGGAACCCACAAAAACAATAGTCAGCAAAACAAAGACTCTTCTCAAAGATTCTAAACTTGACAGCCAAACAATATCTAACTTAATACCTACTAATCCCACCTCTCCAAGACATTACGGGCTCCCAAATATCCACAAAGAGAACATTCCACTCAGACCGATCGTCAGCGCAATAAACTCACCAACTTACAACCTAGCATGTTTCCTCGCTGCAAAACTAAATCCTTTTTCAGGAAACTCCATCACTGACGTCCAAAACTCATTTTCCTTTATAAAAAAGATACAACAGATTCACATTCAACCCCAAGACATCATAGTGAGTTTCGACATAGTATCTCTTTTTACGAAAGTACCAATCTCGAATACAATTGAAATTATTAAATCTTTCACAAACTTCTCTTCCGAGCTAATAATAATTCAATAACCAATTCTACGAACAAACCTCAGGGGCAGCAATGGGATCCCCAATCTCACCTCTAATAGCCAATATCTTTATGGAACATCTAGAAACTAAAATCTTCAACCAAGCCAAACTTAAACCAGAATTCTGGTTCCGTTACGTTGATGACACATTTGTCATCTGGCGACATGGACGAGATGAACTAAGTAAGTTTTTCGATTTATTCAATCAATTACACCCTAATATCCAGTTCACCATGGAAATAGAACAAAACGGAAAATTGCCTTTCTTGGACGTATTAGTTTTAAAAAAATCTGATAACACATTAGGACATGAAGTTTACAGAAAACCCACGCATACAAACAGATACCTACATGCCTCCTCCCACCATCACTTATCTGAAAAACAATCGGTCATCAACTCCCTTGTATACAGAGCTGTATGCATAACAGACAAAGATAACTTACAAAAGGAATTACAAAACGTTAAACAATTCCTCATACAGAACAATTACACAAACAAACAAATTGATAAAGAAATAAGAAAACACACTCAAAAAAGCAAGTCAACACAACCTACGAAAGAAAGAGAGAGAAAAATGACCACAACTCTGCCCTACATCCAAGGTGTCACAGAACAAATAGGAAGAATTCTCAACAAACACAACATCCAAACCATATTTAAATCACCTGCGAAAATAGGACAAGTACTAAATAACCCTAAAGATAAAAAGGCACCCTTCAGTGATCCAGGAGTATATAAAATCCCTTGTTCTTATGGCAAAGTCTATATTGGAGAAACCGGGAGAGCGGTGAGCCAACGTATGAAGGAACATGAAAGTAAAGTCAGGCTAAAACATTTCACGCAATCGGCACTAGTTGAACATCATATCGAAATAGGACATAACATTTTATTTGATGAAACAACTCCCAGATTTCAAAAAAAGGCTTGATTGGCCAATCAAGCTTGACTAGTCCCCACGGTGGGGCGCTTTGTCCAATCACAGGCATCGTAGAAAGTATACCTAAGAATATCATGACCTGATACCTCAGTTTCAGGTCAGCCCTGAAGATGTGAACTGCAATGTTCACGAAACGTCGGCAAACAATTCGTAGTTTTTTACACGAGTGAAACCCGAAATATCTCTTTTTATCAAGAGAGACGTTGATAGATGTAGGATATGATGAGATAGATACCAGAGGATTGAAAAAGATAGACGTTAATTTCGATTGATAATGAGATAGAAAAAAGACTGACCTCAATAGACGAAGGATAGGATGATATAGATTAGAGCAGATTAAAAGAGATAAACGTGAATTTAAATTTACAAGGAGATAGAAAAAGTAGGGCGTTGCCAGACGTAGGATAGGATGAGATAAAGAAGAGGCGATTGAAAAAGATAGACATGCATTTAGATTGACTAGGAGATACGAAAATATTGACGTCGATAGATGAAGGATAGGAAGAGATAAAGAGGAGGAGATTGAAAAAGATAGACGTGAATTTAGATTGACAAGAGATATAAAAAGATAGAAGTCGATATTTGATGAGCAGAATGAGATATAAAAGAGTGGATTGAAAATTATAGCCGAGAATTTAGATTGACCAATATATAGAAAAAGATTGACGTCGATAGATAAGGGATAGGATTGGATAGAGAATGGGGGATTAAAAAATATTTTCATCAATTAAGATTCACTAGGAGATAGAAAAAGGTTGATATCGATAGATGAAGGATAGGGTGAGATAGAGACCAGGAGACTGAAAAAGATAGACATGAATTTAGATTGACCAAAAGATAGAAACAGATAGACGTCGATAGATGAAGGATCGGATAAGATAAAGTAGAGGGGATTGAAAAAGATAGACGCTAATTTAGATTTACCAAGATATAGAAAAAGATTGAAGTCGATAGGTGAAGGATAGTATGAAGTGGAGAAGAGGGGATTGCAAAAGATAAATTTTAATTTTGATTGACCAAGAAATAGAAAAAGATTGAAGTTGATAGACAATGGATAGGATGAGGTAGAGAAGAGGGGATTTAAAAAGATAAACGTGAATTCAGATTGACTAGGAGATACACAAAGATTGAAGTCGATAAATTGAGGTCAGGATGAGATAGAAAAGAAGGGACTGAAAATGATAGACGTGAATTTAGATTGAAAAAGAGATAGAAAAAAATTTGGGCTTTTATAGATGTAGGATAGGATGAGATAAAGAAGAGGATATTGAAAAATATAGCGGGGAATTTAGATTTACGAAGAGATAGAGTAAGATTGACGTAGATAGATAAAGGATAGGATATGATAGAGAAGAGGGGATTGAAAAAGATCGGCGTGAATTAAGATTGACTAGTAGATAGAAAAAGATAGACGTTAATAGACGTAGGGTAGGATACGATGAAGAGTAGGAGATTGAGAAAGATAGACATGAATTTATATTGAGCAGGAGATAGAAACAGATGTACGTCGATAGATGAAGAACAGGATAAAGATAGAGATGAGGGGATGGAAAAAGATAGACGGTAATTCAGATTGACAAATAGGTAGAAAAAGATTGACGTCGATAGACGAATGATAGGATGAGATAGAGAAGAGGGTATTTAAAAAGATAAACGTAGATTTATATGACCAAGAAATAGAAACAGATTGACGTGGATAGATGACTGATAAGATAACATAGAGACGAGGGGATTCAAAAAGATAGACATTAATTAGGATTGACTAAGAGATAGAAAAAGATTGAAGTCGATAGATGAAGGATAGGATGAGATAGAGTAGAGCAGATTGAAAGAGATAAACGAGAATTTAGATTCACAAAGAGATAGAAAAAGATAGACGCTGATAGTCGTAGGATAGAATGCGATAAAGAGGAGGAGATGGAAGAAGATAAACATGAATTTAGATTGACTAAGAGATAGAAAAAGGTATCGACGTCGCTAGATGAAAGACAGGATGAGATAGAAAAGATAGGATTGAAAATAATAGATGTGAATTTAGATTGACACGGAGATAGAAAATGTTGGGCGTTGATAGATGCGGGATAGGATGAGATAGAGAAAAGACGATTGAAACAGATGGATGGGAATTCAGATTGGCAGAGAGATAGAAAAAGATTGATGTGTATAGATCAATCATAGAATAAGACAGAAAATAGGGTATTCAAAAACATAAACGTGAATTTAGATTGGTAAAAAGATAGAGAGGGATACATTTTTTTTATCTTTGTCTATCATAAAGATTCAAAAAGTTAGGATCTCCATCTTTTTACTTCTAGCAGGGCTTTTTCTCGGCTTTCCACAGAGCATCCCATTCCTCCAATTTCTTTCTCTGTGAAACCCTTTGCAGGTTGCCTCTCTGAGGCCTCTGATGAGTTTCTCGAGGCCTTCTATACTACTCCTTCCTGCCCTCCTTTCAGGTGGAGTTCTCTGTCTACTTTTCTTTATCGCTTTCTCATTTCCGCCTTCCGCATCTAGCTGGTCTCTAACCCTTTTGTTATCTTCCGACACCCCCCCCCTCTCACCACTCGTTCAATCTAAATCTAAAGCCACCACTCTAAAAATCACTCACAATCTCTCTCTCACTATAACTCATCACTCTTAAACTATTAAACAACTGTTTCTTCTCATTCAACTAACCCTCACACTACCCTGTCGCTCACCCTGCGTGAAACACCACTTTCCACAACCGTTCCTAACCTGAAAACTTTCTTTTCCACTTTTGACAATTATATCAAACTCACTGCGTTTCTACCAATCCCTTAGCTCTCACTTATTCCTTAGCCCTTCAATACTCTACTCATCGCCCTTTCTCCACTCAAACTCCCTCTTTCCCTTCACCGCAGCCAAAAAGTTAGCACCACAAAAATCACCAACAATCGCGATCGGTACCGGAAACGGAAGCCATTTGAAATCTTTCTGAATTTCTTTAAAAACATTGAAATTCTTTGGACGATTTGTGAAATTTTTTTAATATCTTAAAAACTACAAGAATTCTTTTGAATACTTGTGCTATCGTCCCGAAATTTTTGAAATTTGTTTACAATCAGTGGAATATTTGAAATATCTTAAAATCTTGCAAACAATTTTGAAATATTTTTAAAAATTTGAAATGTATATACAGGGTGGACACGCTGGGGCTTACATACATGGCGCACTTGATTGCTACCCGAATTGCACAACAGCAGAGAAGAAGCCATTGTACATGGTCATTTTCATATTTCGCGCCTTTAAAGTTGCATTCGGTTCGGCCATTCGGTCAAGTCCGTACATATTCGGATCAAGTTTATCATAGTTTCCATGGTTGCGTTCGAAACTTCAAATGGATACAAGTGTCAAAAAATATAGGTTATGTTATGTAGTAATTACAAATAATACAAGTGTTTCATTAATAATGAAGTGAGACTTGAGGACTGAGAAGTAAACGTGAATTTTCTTCTGTGCCAATAACATTATGGAGTGGCTGCTGAGATAGACAGGATTTGTTTTGTATAAAATGAATAAAATATTGCATGCAAAAAATTTTGATTGACATTACCTACAATTACTTGAAGCGATTTCGGTAAAAAGGTGAATACGACCATAACCTCGAAATAATGACAGATCGGCCCGGCATGTTTATTATACTTTCGAATGATTATTTTTTACCAAATAAATGTTTTCTGGTTTTATATGTTTATTGCTGACAGTATCGGCATTAATATTTTAAACAATAGTTACTTAACAATAATTTAAAATACATGACTTGTCAATAACTTTAATAAGTAACACATTATTTCTGAATTTAATAACTCATTTCCATTGTTTTTTTTCACAGATCGATCATAGATAAATTCACATCAGAAAATGAAGATGGATTTGGTGCATTTCAGCTGGTTCATTTCAATGAACATTATTGGAAAACTGTTATCTCTTGACCTTATCACAAGACTGGTGATTGATCAGCCTAAAATGAATTCTGAGTCATTCTGATGATATAGGTGTATCAAAAAGATATCTCGAGGTAATTTAACTTGCCTGAATTATAATCAATAAAATATTTAAAGATTTTTCCGTATTTAAGAATATGTTTTCTCTGGACCTTATCCTAAAATTTTGTTTGATTAACTATTAAAATAAATTAGAGACTCGTTGGTGATAGGATTGTATCAAAAATTTATCTAGACAAGATAATTGAGCTCAGAATTGTTATTCCATTTTTTTTATAAATTATCCAATTTTCGAAATCGCTATCTCTGCATTTTATTTCCAGTCTGGCATTTGATCAGACTTTGAAATTCATTATATTTCATTTGTATGATATAGGTGTTAAAAAAGATATCTCGAGGAAATTTAACTTGCCTGAATTTTAATTAATAAAATATTTAGACATTTTTTTGGATTTTAGAAAATGTTTTCCCTGGACTTCATCTCAAAATTTGGTTTGTTCAGCCACTAAAATAAATTGGAGACTCGTTGGTGATAGGATTGTTGAAAAAAATTATCCAGGCAAGATTTCTAGAATTGGATAATTTAAAAAAAAATGGAATAACAACTCTGGGCTATATTATCTTGTCTAGATAAATTTTTTAAACAATCTTATCACCAACGAGACTCTAATTTATTTTAATAGTTAATCAAACAATATTTTAGGATGAGGTCCAGAGAAAACACTTTCTTAAATACGAAAAAATCCTTAAATATGTTATTGATTAAAATTCAGGTAAATTAAATTACCTCGAGATATCTTTTTGATACACTTATATCATCAGAATGACTCAGAATTAATTTAAACTAATCAATCCCCAGTCTTGGGATAAGTCATGATTTTTAAATTATTATTAGGTATCTATTGTTTAAAATATTACTGCCGACACTGTCAGTAATAAACTGAAATAAACTGAAATTAAACTGAAATAAAGGTTATAGTCGTATTACATTTCTTACCGAAATCGCTTTAAGTAATTATAGGTAATGTCAATCAAAAATTTGTGCATGTAATATTTTATTCACTTTATACAAAACAAGTCCTGTCTATTCATAACATACCTTTTTTATGTCGCAAATTAGCGTTAAAGACAATTTACTTTTCGCCTACTAAAAGCTCACAATATTATTATCAATTTATAGTATTTGCCAGTCAGCAGCCATTCCATAATGTTATTGACACAAGAAAATTCTCGTTTACTTCTCAATCCACAAGTCTCACTTCATTATTAATGAAACACTTGTATTATTTGTAATTACTACATAGAATAACCTATATTTTTTGACACTGTATCCATTTGAAGTTTCGAACGCAACCATGGAAACTATGATAAACTTGATCCGAAGATGCACAAACTTGACCGAATGGCCGATCCGAATGAAACTTTAAAGGCGCGAAATATGAAAATGCCCCTGTACAATGATTTCTTCTCTGCTGTTGTGCAATTCGGGTAGCAATCATGTGTGCCATGTATGTAAGCCCCAGCGTGTCCATCCTGTATAATCCATTAAATATTTCGAAATCCTTGTGAAGTTTTTTAAATCTTTCAAAGTATGTATAATTTATGGTAGAACTTTAAATTTGTGTGAATGTAAAACCTATATAAGTTCTTCACATTTGTGTGTAATCTTTTGGAATCTTAAAAAAAAGTTCCAAAATCTTTGAGACCTTTAAAAATTAAAAATTTTTTTTGAGTTATATTGAAAACTTTATGAATTCCTTGGAATATTCGTACAACAATCGTTTCGACAATTTTCTAATTTGTTTTAAATCATTGGGATATTTAAAATTTCTTAAAATCTTGTAAAAAATTTTGCAATATTATAAAATATTTGAAATGTTTATTTAATCCTTTAAACATTTTGACATCTTTGTGAATTTCTTCAAATTTTTCAAAGTATGTGAAATCTATATACATGGAAATAAAAAAGTCTAGGAGCTCTATAAATACTTTCTTTCAGAAAAGTAAAACCTTCTCATGTTCAAAATATATTACTTTTATACATGAATATACAATTATAAAATCGACTGTGAAATGATCATATGATTTTTATGAGTCTTATCACTGGCTGATCCAATATGCACTTCTTATAGATATCAAATTTCATACAATTTTAAATATATATAGTATTCAAAGTGATTCAAGTACGTACGCACATTTGATTTTATAAATACTCCGACATATATATTTTATTTATAAAACGTAGCAAATAGACGCTACAAAATTTTGAAATTCGACTTTAAAAATAAAAAAATTAAATTAGTGTTTAATTTCTTAAACTCAAAATGACTTGAAAATATACCTATCTTTTTACCTTTCTGTTTCATGTATTCTATTCTTTTAGTTAGCAAGATGAATGTTTCATTGGAACAAAATAAAATACTAATACAGTGAACTTAAATCTTTGAAAAAATGGAAACATAGTCATGTTTGATATAAAATTAATCAGGAATTGACAAAAAAGTATATTATGTAATCATATTTCAATTTTAACTATTCATTAAAGACCTCCAAGGGTACCCTTTCACGGAGCCCTCTCTTGAATTAATCGTGGAATTAATATTTTTTATAGGATTCATTTCTAGCTACTTTATTGATTAATGGAAAATTTTAGTGGTTGATAACCTAGATGCGAACTCGATGCGTCAAATTAATCGTGAAATCGAAATTTTTCATAGGATTCATTTTTAGCTACTTTGTTGGTTTATGGCAAATTTGATTGGTTGATAACATAGATACGAGCTCGATGTCTCAAATTAATTCAACGATTAATTTAAAACGGGTGTCCGTGAAAAGGTACCCTAATAAGCATTAGCGTGTCCGAGCAGTAATCCAAGATTTGAAATGAGGCGTGTTCCAAAACTATCACACATCTATTAGACCAGTCAACGAAGCTGAATGAGGAGACTTAAATAGAAATAACTTATAAGAATGAACTTAGTTATCAGGAAACTTCCTTAGGGGGTCTTGAAACACCTCCCAAAATTCAGTAAATTTGGGGGGGGGGGGCGCTCGAGCCGCCATATTCCAATATGGCGGCTTATTGAATGTTTATGGATTTTCCTTGGACACAGATATTTTTAGAGCACAAATAGTTATATAATAAAACACTCTAAATTTTCTTCTGAATAAAAAAGGTTAGATAAAACATTTCCATAAAGTGAATAGTTTGCCCGTAAAATTGAAAAGATTGATCATTTTTGAAAGTTAATTATTTTTGCATTTGTGAGCGATTAGCCTCAGTAAAAATGAGCGCAGTTCATTGTTTCGAGCTTGGCTGAAGGTAAGCTACCGTGCAATATCGATAATTTTGTTGTAGCGATATTATTTATTTACTACTGACATTTATTTTGATCATTTTCAACCCTTAATTTGAAGAAGTTGCTTTCATTTCTCGAAGTAGGGACTTTCTCATTTACCTTCCTCATGTCTTAACAACGCATCTGCAAATTATAGAATTTTTAAAGTAATTTTTTGATATTAAAAACGGCCTTTTTCTGAACCTGTGTTAAAACTCGGAAAACTCGAGTTGAGCCTGGGGGGCGAAGTAACAACTATGTATTTACTGCAGGCCCACTTTTTCGTTCAAAGGGTAGAAAACGTAATGGAACAATCGTAAATAATCTCAACTCCTTCCATATGCCTGGCACTCTTCAAACTGAATTTCCCAGGGCATGAAGCGACCACGGTCATGTAGCCACAGGCGACTATCGGCGTCCCTCTTCCGCCAAAGCAAATACGTGAGTGCAAGCGAGAGAGTAACGGACTTGTTAGTACAGTTAAGTACAGTAATTTATATTTTTGTAAGAGAACCTTTCTAGGTTTACGAAGAAATCACGTGAAGATTTTAGTTCTATCTCAGATGAATCAGTATGCCGATGTATGGCAGAAAATATGTATGATATAAGTGTGCATGAGTGTACGCGTGTGTGAGGAGCTGGAGCGCGCGCATGTGATCATGGTACCATGAAGAAAACAAGAAACGAGGGTGGATGCTGGATGAATGAGATCACATAAATTCTCGACAGTCTAGTGTTTGGTTCGTTATCCAACTCAGGCTCTTTTTAAATTTTAGAGTTGAAATTATAATCCGGATTTGCTTAATTTTGTTAGACTTTCGACTATATAATCTGAATTGGAGAGCAAGCGTATCTGAATTTGAGGTTTCTTTTTGTGATACCATAAAATAAGCCGAATTTTGGGCTTAAATTAAGTACTTTTTTTGCTGTGTAACGAAGCCAGCGAAGGCGCGCTCCGTTGCAGGTGGGCGGGGGGTGTGAGGATAAAGCCGTAGTGTTTAAATTCATTTTTTTCAAGGTTATGAATGTTCCAACTTTCATAATTTTTTTTAGGTTTGGAACGAAATGCGACTTGACCGAGTCAAACCAATCCTGGATTCGGATCCAGCAACTCCAAAAACAGTGACGCCAATCCTATTTGAAACAAGACGGGTGGATCTACGTCAGGCAGACCCTCCCCCCCTCTGTTCGAGAAAAAAGAATGTGATGAGAAAAAAAAGAACAAGAGCGATTATCAAAATGATGGCAATGATAAATTTCTACGTGAAAACACATTCGAAATAATATAAATGTTTATATGACTTAAAAGTGATCTAAAAATCTAAAAATAATTAAAATTAATATTATAGGTTGAAAAATTTTGTGTGGATTCGAGCACATGGCTGGCGTGATAAGTTAGACAAATTTGTATTGGATTTCTAAAAAACTGTTTAGGCAAAATTTATTAATCCATCTTTTCGACCATAAATTTGTTGTAATCGAAAAAATAATCAGGATACGTTCTTGCATCACTTATAATTGCCAATTTGAAAAAAATTATCAGTTACTGAACTCTGATCTACATTTTCTCCAAATGGAATTTCTTGAACCCGTATTATTTATTCTGGCATATAGCAAAGGGATATATTAGAAGCATTCTTTTTTATACTTTTTGAAATTCAAAGATACTAACGAAGTGGTGTGTATCTCGTCTGGTAGACAAGACCTTTTTCTTTTTTCGTGTGCCTGCGATATATTTTTTTTAACCGTCATGTCTACCTACAATTCTTTTAATTTTTATAAATTCAAAAGAAAATTGTTATCTTGTATAAAAAGGTATTATAATTAATAATAAGTTATAATAAGTCAATATGAATTGAGAATGACATTCTCTGTTACATTAGTTTAAAATTGATAACTTCAATTGAAGTGGTTTTTAAAATGGGCTTTCTGTTCGCTATAAATAAATATACATTTAGCTATTAATTAGCCAAAAATATTTAATAAATAATTGTAAGAAAGGCGTAAAGGCTTCAAACCCTCTGAACGATACAAAACATGTACCGAAAAAATCCAGCTAATTGTACCAAAATGTCGATATATAGAGCCCCTTCGTACTGAAATTCGTGCCAAAATTTCTGTGCATGTAGCCCTGTCATTAAAAAATGTATACTTTAAAAATTCTAAACGTTTAAACTTGAAATGAAAATCAAAGGAACTGAGCCTCGAACTGAGCAGTGTGCTATTATAGACAGAAAATTAATAGATAAAATATTAAAACTATGCATTTACTGATATATGTTCGTATTGTTTAAATTGAAACTAAATTTCTACTTCAGGTTGTACATTATTTAGTAGTAATCTCAAGTTCAAAAATAATTTTAAAACTTGAGGAAAATATTTCCATTGTTAATTTTTAACTAACTTTAAAAGATTGCTTTCCGCAAACTATCGAATAAATATTTCAGTTCAAAATTATTTAGTTATTTAGAGACTTACATAGGTTTCTGCTTTCTGTTCAGGTAATAGTTGCGAAATTCTTATGTACGACTTATTATATACGTTGATGAACTCTCTAGAAATGTTTTTGGTATGTTTATATTTACAGAAATGTACACCAAACTCTCGCTTCCAGTCACCCCTTGCTTAGCCTTCTTAGAACTGCTGGCTCCCGCAGTTTTTCAGGGGAGCAGGGCGAGAGCATTTTCCATTGGACTGAAAGCGAGAGTTTGGTGTATTAAAGAAAAATATTGTTGGTAAAATAAATGATTGTATAATTCCTGAATTAAATGTAAGCTACAACGTACCAGAGAGATTCGTAGAGAATCCTTCAAAGAAAAAAATTAAGCGAGAAAAAATAATTTGAAATATTCTTTTCAAAAATTCGCCTAGTAATAGGAGCAATTTCATAAAATTTAAAAATCATTTTTAATTACGTTTATTTTTCAACTTGAAATAACTCATGTACATACTTGTTTATTGCGTCAAGTTGAAAGTCTTAAAAGATGAACAATTCTGGCCCTACTGGCGTTTGGCACCAAAAATAGACTATGATAGAACGATGCCTTCAAAATGATGTTATTCTCAACAAAATGAAAAAGTTATTTTATAAATAAAGGACTGCAGTACAGAACAAGATAAGCAACAGAAGCGGAATTTTCAGGAGAACGAAATAACATTCTGTAAAATCGAAATCACCAGTTTAAGATAAAATAAAACTTTGGTCTCGAGATGAAGTGTTTCTAAATTAAAAGAAGAAAATGTATGATTAAAAAAATCCAGCTTTGAGAAACGGAATGTAGAAGTTTACAATTTCAAAGTGATAGGGGCCTAAAACTGGAAAAGGCTGGGTTGCAAAAAACGATAAAAAGTGTAATTTTCAGTATAAATAAAATATAAAAACTTGCTTCTGAGCTGTTAAATTGCAAAATTGAGAGAAGATGATTTTGATTCGAAAAAGTTAATCCATTCCGAGTAAATCATTTAAGAATTTCGAGGTTAAAATTCTATGGGATTTGAAAATCGTCTTCGGATAAAGACTACAATCAATTCTGTAATTTAAAAAAATAATAAAAACTTGGTTCGGGGACATAGGGGAACCGGATAGGAATAAAAAATGTTCATGCAAAAAAATTAATCCGTTCCGGGAAAATAAAGTTTTTGTGTCGCGGTCTCGGACTGTAACATATGAGTTGTCGCTGAAAGGCGTATAAAAAGAAGAAAATATATGTTTATTTGTAAATGAATAATAATAATAATTTTAACAAATATCATCTCTGATTTCACGGTAAAAAGTTAAGTAAAAAACCCCCTATAAAAGTGACTTGTAGAAAATGGAGATTTAAGACTTTTGGCTGTAATTCGATTGATTTAGGAGATCTTTCTTTCAGAGCAGAAGCGTTTTATTATTGTATTGTTTTAAACAAAATATAGGAAGACAAATATGGTCAGAAAAAGGTCTTAAAAAAGGTAAGAGGCTAGAGAATTAAAAAAAGAGAAGAAGATGGGATACAAGTACAGTCAACTATTTGGTTTTGAATCATCAACAGTCTTATTTTACTATGTTAAAAACGAGATTTCAAACAAATATCCTTTTTATTAGATATGTACAAAATTATTTCAGAATTTTTTATGCACAAAGCCCAATTCCGGAAAAATGTTGGTTATCTAGTTCTGCACTGCAACGATCCTTGGCGGACCGAAGGATACCGAAAGGAGCCTTTACAAAATACCCTTTAAGACCCCACTGACTCCTCCTTCGGTTCCTTCTTAAAAAACTCAAAAAACAGCAAGATCAACTTTTAAATTGTTGACATTCGGATGCTACTTTAAAATTTGCATCAGAAACTCACGGAGTAATCGCAACACTTTTTCTTGCAGCGTTAAAAACTTTAAAAAATAAAATACCTGCCATTTACATGGACCATTACATGGACAATTTTGTCTGGATGCTAGCGCCAAGCAGTGGAAACTTCAGACAGCAACGCTGCGATGCAAGTGAGAGAGAATTTTTTTTTAAACTTCGCGCGCAACATGCCAGTTGAGCTATTATGGAGGCGCTTGAAGTCACCTTTAGCAGAAGTTAATGACCTTTTTTTAAATTTTTAACGCTGCAAAAAAAAGTATTGCGAGTAGTCCGTGAGTTTCTAATGGAAGCTTTAACGTAGATTCCGAGTTTCAACAATTTCAAAATTGATCCTGCTGTTTTTTTGTGTTTTTTAAGAAGGAACCAAATGGGAACTGAGTGAGGTCTTTAAGGGTATTTTGTAGAGGTTCCTTTCGCTTCCTTCGATCCGCCAAGGATTGAAAGGTACATAATGTTTCAAAATTTATAATCATATAAATCAAAATTTTCACAACCGATCAATTCTAATTACAACCAGTTTCAACATGAAAGCATTACAAATTATATATAGTATGCATCAAAATAAAGTAACAAATAAGTTTCAGGAGTAACAAAAATTTGTATTTGTTATTACTAATTGTTATTTTCCTCGATCGGCAGTTAAAACATAGTTCTAATTGCTCCAGTGATCATTAACATTTTCAGAAAACTCTCTTATCGACTGAAAATCAATTCGGCGACAGCGCCTCTTCCGCTCATTTTACTCACAAGATCTATTAAGAAGGGACTAATACTTTTGCGGGTAGAGAGCAGGGACTGAGAGTAATAGGTTTTTCTCACTTTGGGTTTTATTCACTAAATCGACGAAAAAGGGCCCGTTAGGTTTAACTCTTCTCACGATCCGAAAATATTTACTGCAGGAAGAAAGTGATCCCACTTCGTGTGGACTTTGCCTCCTTCTTAATCACTCAGAAACGGATCGGTTGCGGCAGCAACTGGATAGCGTTTGAATCCCGAGCAAAACAGGTACAGAGGATCGGTCCTTTAGTTTGTGTACTAATGAAAAAAGTACCCGGGATTCCAGCTTTGAATTCTGAAAGGTTTTGCTCCCGATGAAAACTTAACCGAAGTTACTTTCAAACGATCCCGAAGGTAGTGAACTGCCATCCGACAGATAGGTTTTGAACCTACTCTCAGCTCTCTGGACCTTTAATCTCTGTCTATGCAATATGATTTTAATCTCTGAGATTCTGTTTTTAAAATCAGAATAAAACATACTTTATAGTAATTTAGCAGTTTCTCGCTAGTTCAAAATTATATTATACGCTTTTAGAACACAACTATATAATATACATTATGATTTGATAATGAGACACTAATGAAGTTATTTATTTATTAATTAATAACACATCATTTATTAATAAATAGATAATTTGTGAATAATTAATATTTAATTACAATTATAATTGAATAGAAATATCTTGATATCGATATAAATATTGAAGCGAAATTTGTTCCAAAACTGCTTAGTTTTGATCAAAAGATCCATCGCATGACCATCGCTCAGGAGATGTTGAATGAAGTCAGTATTGATATTCACCGGAGTTGGCCCCCAGTGACTTTTTTCTTTTCCCAAAACTGAAGAGACCCATGAAAGGACATCGATTTTCAACGATTGAGGAGATAAAAACTGCATCGCTGAAAGAACTCAAGGCTATACCACAAAATGATTATCAGATGTGCTTCGATGATTGGAAAAAGCGTTGGCACAAGTGTATTATATCTGAGGGGGATTACTTTGAAGGGGACAACATAAATATTGAGGAATAACTGAATATTTTTTGAGAAAACCATAAAGTCACCTTATTTTTTGAACACACCTCGTATATTGACAAACTCAATTGAGAATATTTACAGGAACATAACCTCAGTATTTAGTTGTCATTCAACATGGCACTCACTCGCACATTTCGTGCGGGAGAAAAGGAAATAGCAAATCACATTGCGCATGTCCTCTTCCTTGAAGCATTGGGTTTAAACGCCTAAGTCTGGCAATAAATGTACAGTTTCCGCAGTCAAAACTCGAGAAGTTTTGTACAGCATGATCGGTCTCCTTATTATTACTCCGTGGACGCCTCTTTTAAGCTACAGTTCTTCCACAGAATATATCTCTTAAAGAGTGCGTTTGCAGCATCACTTTCGGCTCACTCGGGATTCACTCTCAGTCCCTTGTCTACATTTATCCTGACCTACTAATAATTCGACCTCCACTCCGCCGTCACTAGCCGCATCTAGGTGTTCTTTCGCAGAACCAGCAAAGATATTATAAGCCTAGATGCGGCGCGGGAGGTCCGAGTGGGAGAACGATATATATATATATATATATATTTGCTGCTCTCTTCCACTTTTCGACGTTTCTATGGCAACCGCGTCCTTTGCCTACGTCTACGGGAGACGCACACTGAAAGCCAAACCGAACGTGCCGGTGATTTTCTGTTTCTCGATTCTCGGGCTTGCCTTCGCCAGCCATATCTATAGCTCACTCGAGGCTGCCTCTGCACGCCGAAAATATTACAATTAATGGAGGCCTACAATTATTATATTTATCATGTTAAAATTAATTAATTTCTTTTACAGTTTCTTTTTAAAAAGAGGCATTTTCGAGATAATAAATACATTAAAAAAAATTCTTTTCGTACTTTAGATTTTCAGTGAAATTTCAAAAATTATTTTTTTGAAACAAATTTAAAATTTCAATGAAATTAAAATAAATTTAAAAAGTAAATAAATTTTGGTTTAATTCAGAATTTAGTTAAATTGTAAAATTTAATAAAGTTTCGTTAAATTAATTCCTCGTCTGGTTTACTTTAAAAGAGAAATTTTCGAGATAATATATAAATAAGTTTAAAAAATTTTTTGTCATATTTTAGAATTGTAGCGAAATTTTAAAAATTATTTTAAAATAATATAATTTTTACAAAAATAGTGAGTTGAAGGTTCGAATACTTCACTGTATAAATTTCTTCTACATGTATTTTTAAATCCTAAAATGTATATATTTTTTTTCGCATAATTAAGGTATAACTGCAGTAATATTTACACTTGTCTGTAGTGTCGAATTGACAATTTACATTTAATTCCGAGGAAAAATTTAAGGTTTGCACTACTCATTTAATTATTTATCAAAATTATATTAAAATTCTGTTTTTTTTTTTAATTATTTGAAACGTAAAATATTTCTCCTCGTAATTTGATTCATTACAAAAACCAGCAACTAGACTGTGACTTACACCTTAAAATTCAATTTAAAAAGTTTGAGCGCAGTTAATCACTTGCAATATAAGGCGTATAGGGATGCATCTCAGCAACTAAGGCTATCGAAAAAAAATGGAAAAGGAAAGAATTCCAAAGAATTAAAATAATTCAATAATTTTTTGCGAAACGGGAAATGACCGGAAATTTGTTTCCTTGATTGAAACGTCCACCTGAATTTCTTAGTATTTAAAAAATTATCATATTCATTGGTGTTTTCCTGTAAAAATAGTTATACTTTTTCGTACTTGTAAAAAAATTCCCACCAAGAATTGAAAAAATGTTTGATTTTATTTATATCTTCAAGGGAATTTTTTTTAAGTTTGAAATTACAAAGAAAAACGATCCAATCAGGGGTTTTAAGTGTTTAAAAATCGTGATTTATTTTTTTCATAAATAGTTTCGAAATAATTTTCACATTGTACACATCAGCTGGTTTTTAGGTTAGAAAGTCACGAAGAGGATCACAGGGTCTTTTATTATCTTAAACTTGTAACTTACGCTATGCTTTATAGCTAAATAAAACACCTCGGATCAGTTATTATTTAAAACTCACTTCAACTGATTTGAATGCAATTTTCAGAGAAAAAAGTAATTTTAAAAATCAAAAAAATAAAAATTGTCAAAAAAAAAGTTAAATTTTAAGCCAAAGATTTCTTGTAGAATTTCTTGAAGAATTTCTTGCAGAAATATGATTTTTAAAAACTAGATTTAACAAACACGAAAAAAGCACGGAAAAGTTCATTTACAAACGAATCCTACTTTAATTTTCTACCATATTGTTATATCATTAATCAAAATAGACTAAGGCAGACCTTAACAATGGCATTTATAATAAAAAGACGATGAAAAGAAAAAATCAAGAAAATTAATTTTCTACCAAATAATTAAATTTTAAACTTATAACGCATCAATCTCTAACAAAAATGGACAATTGAGTAGATAGGTACGACGGGTTCTGGACCACTTTTTTCCGTACGAATAGCAAACTTGCGGCTAGAGTGCAGAAGGCTGTAAGATTGGTTTCTTTCCTTGTGCTGACTAACGAATCACAGTTTTGAACGATCTATAGTACACTATCGATATTGGAAATCAATACTTAAAAATCATGGGAATGGAACTTTTCAGCCCCAAAAATATGGAATAGGAGATGATATGTTATATGATATCGCAATATTAGGCCATTTAACACCTGCTATTATCGGAATTGAAAATTTTCACCCCAAAATAATATAATTTTGATGTATTAAATGTTTACCGCAATGGTGCGTCATTGAAATTTTCTAAGATCTGCAACCATCCTCGTGCTATTATAACTATTCTCGGTAAACAAAATTCCATTCTGTTGACGTCATCATCGATTCCTGGAATCCTTATCTATGTGAAATAATTTAATTAAACGTTCTCCTTTGATATTCTTGAAAGAATGGAAAAAACAATGATATCAAATTACATTGAATTCTGAGCATTGTTTTCTTTCAAAATGGTATCATGTTACATGTATAACTGAGAAAATAAGGTATCATACAGTGCTCTTTTTATGCAGGTTTCAACACGTTTTTAGGTAAACAAAATTCCATTCTGATGAAGTCATCGTCTCCAGAAATTTGATGGAGGGGGTAGGTGTCTATAAGAGGAGGCTTGTTCTTCTCTTTCTTTAGTTTGTTGTCAGATGCCAGATTGTAAAGAAGGAAAGAAAAAAGAGCTAAAAAGTCATTTAAACGTATTCCCAAGGAACATTCAAGAGCTAAAGCAAGTCTTCCAACAAAGAAGCTGACAGACCTAGAAGTTAACAAGGGATACGAAATAACGGACATTAAGGAGGCTAAAACAAAATATGGACCGAGAACGCTTGTAATCATAGAAAACAAATTCACCGTTTTTCTGCCTCAAAGAATGGCAAAACTGTTTGAAGAGGATAAAAATCTGTTTATGCAAATGAAGAAAGTCTGTGAAGATCAGCATCTTGAAATAGTTTATTTTGGTGGATGCTTCAACTTCATTGAATTTGTGGAGAAAAATGTATAAGTGTGTGTGCAGTTTTTCAATTATCCTTCAGTCTGTGACAAGCTTCAGTGAGATATTCATCATGCCGTATACTCCACGAAATCAAATGTTACATGCGATCACATACAACCTGAATTCATCATTCACGAAACAAATTATTGTCGGTGTTGCATTTAAAAAACACGGAAAGCTCGCCTCAGAAGTGAAACTCCAGGCCAGTCATCCTCGTGCAAGTATAACCCTGAATCCTCAAGAGTGGAAATTGTTTAAAAGTTAGTTTAACCTCATGATACTCTTCTTTGATGACCAAGAGAAGCAACAATGCATTGACTGTGGAAATTTCCATATACACATGACTATATCTTTTGGAAATTATATAGTGGCTTTGGAGAAAATTCAAGAAACGCAAAAATATTCTCCATTTGTACTGCAAGAAACAACGTCTGCTGTTCTGTAAAAAGTAAAAAGTGTAAAATCTTATATAGGGAAAACCTATACAAGTTTAAAGAGTAAAGCAATGAAAAAACTTTGATTTACTAATCTCATGCGATTTAAAATTCTGCTTCTTGAAATTCTTACTTTTTATAATTAGAATGTGTGTGAAGAAGTGATTGAAAAATTACCAGTATTCAGATGCGTGAATGGCAGCTTTATAAATTAAAAATTTCATGTATTTTGTTTGTAAGAAATATTTGAATAAAAATGTAATTTAAACTAAATTCGCCTTTTTTCATTGACTAAATTACACTTTATCTTGCTTTTTATCGTAATTAAATTGATTTATAGACCTACTTCGGTCTATTTTCTGCCTGCTATAACGTGTCCTTTTTTCTTCGAAGGAACGATGCAAAGGTTTACGCTTACGTTTAAGACGTACATTCGTTTCCCCTTTCAACATCAAGCAAAAATCAGCCATCATGACCTCGTCCCATCTACCCTGATATCGTTGTTCCATCACTTTTATGTCTTAATGAAAACGTTCCCCTTGTTCTTCGCTGAAATCACCAACATTTTCTGGAAACTTATCCAGATGTGAATCTAGAAAGTGAAGTTTTAAATTCATCAAGCAGCCTAACTTTTTGTAGTTTACTGCTTAAACACTTTTCCAAGCGTCCATTTCAATTTTCGTCATGTGGCTCACGAAATTAGTATCTCTTGTCAATATTCGAATCTGTGGTCCATCGAAGACTCCTTCTTTCAATTTAGCGTCTCAAACATTAGGGAATTTAATAGATATATACTTGTAGCATTGTCCATCTTTGTCTAACGCCTTAACAAATTGCTTCATGAGCCCAAGCTTTATGTGGAGGGGTGGTAGTAACATTTTTTCTGGATCAACGAGGCTTTGGTTGATGATATTATGAGAACCAGGTTTGAATGTATCTCTTATAGGCCAGTGTTTTTTGCTGTGATGATTGGCTCGATCTCTGCTATTCCACAGGCATATAAACCATGGCTCTTTCGTAAAACCCGATTGTTGGCCTAATATAATTGTAATAATTTTGAGATCACCACATATTTGTCATTTGTGATTCGTGTAATTAACTTTTTCAAGAAGCATTTTAACATTGTTATATTCTTCTTTGATGACCGTTGAGTGAGCTATAGGGATAGGAGCGTAAGTATTCGTGTTATGCAGTAAAACAGCCTTAATGCTGCGTTTTGATGAATCAATAAAAAGTCGCCATTCTTCGTCTCTGTACACATTTTTCTTCAAGTGCTTCATTAGTCCGTTAACGTCAGTGCAGTACACTATGGTAAAGACGTCTCTTCGTCTTTAACGAAAAAATTTCTGAATTCTTTGTCCCTTTCGCGATTGAATGAAACTTTTGTCTTTCGCTCTAGAAGATTTCTTCTTTTTAGAAATGAAGGGGCAAATTCAGCGCCGTCTTTCGGTAATCCACGATCTCTAATAAAATCATTCATTTTTAGTTGCGACACTAATATTGGAACCTACAATTTCATTTTATGCACGCCATATTCGTCATCTTTTTCGCCATTTACATCGGAATCATTAGAACTATTTTCTGTTCGATCACTGGTTTCACTACCGTCTCCATGACGTTGACTTTCAACTTCCATTCTATCATCTTCTAAAGCGCTTAAATCAGTCTGGCGTGCATTTTTATTGATTTCAGTTGCTCTTGTGACTGTGCACACATTAATGTACGAAATGTTATTTTTATTTTTGGCGTTGAACCCTTTGACGGAATTCATGCACAAGTAGCAGTCCTTCGCAATAAAGTGTTTTTTCCATGTGGTTGGTGTAGAGTACTTGTGGTAGTTTTCGTTGTTTGAATTTTTTAGACGATACAACATAAGCCTGCAGGAATTGCAAATGACATGAGGAACCCATTTTGTTTCTTGGTGCAGCAATTTACGGTCAAAACACTTTTCGTAAAGACTTTTTACTTCCTCGTCGATTGATTTTCGCAAACTGCTCACTTCATATTTATTGCAAATGTAACAGAATGAATCTGAGCTATTCTTGCAGGCATGCGATTGAGAAATGCTCGCGGTTTTTTTCCTTGTAGTATGAGACTCTACACCAACCAAGTGATCCATTGATGAAGAGCTACGGTTGCATGATGACGTCGGAGAGCCCGCTTTCCCTCCCTGACCAGACGCCGATACTGGGGGTTTTCCCTGCATCGTAATTTACTTTTTACATGTGTCTGCCATGACGGCATGAACGCCGTTTACCCAGGGACTCAGCCAATGTAGATACGTTGCCCACCGTCACCACGTGGAGGTGCCCTGGTTACAGACACAGGCGAATAATGCTAGCAACAAGCGGTTACGAAACTCCAGACATTTACTGCTATTAATGGCAAAATATGAAAGTACGCAAGAACAGGGTTGCCAGCGTAATCGGTTAGGTTAGGTCAGGTTTTGTTACGTTAGGATAGGTTAAACCTCTATGTAGGTTAAGCCGAAGCTGAATGAAACGGTACCGCAAAAACAACGGGACAACACAATCAGTTTAATTGTGTTTTGTGAGGTTAGGTTAGGTTAGGCTATGTTAGATTTATTTTTAGGTTAGGCTCGAGTTGACTCATTCGATGTAGCACACATTTGCTACTGGGAAAATATGCTTCCAGAGCTTTACGTGTAGTTCAATAAATTTCTGTTAATTCAGGTTAGGTGAGGTCAGGTGCTGTTGGGTAAATTTATGTTAAACAAGTTGATATCAGGCAAGGGTTGATCCTTCAAAGTTGTCGACATATTTTTGAAGTGAAAATTTGCATCACTGGCATTATTTTGAAATTAATTTGCCTCAGTGCATGATTTTTCGTCATTTTTTGAGGTTATGGGTAAACCATGACATGATGGATGATTTCTGATACCGAATTTGAATTCAGCGCCCCAAAATCCATAGGAATACGTGTGTCTTGTTACCAGATACGCACACTTTTTTTTGTGTGGCTGTGTTACTTGTCATGGAGGGGGAAATTTTGAATATTCAAGCACCAATCATCTTTGATGAGTCGATTGCACACTGTGAAATTCATGCGCATCAGCCATATGCCTCATCGACCTTCAGCAACAGTGATGAAATTCGGATCGTCATTCAGAATCAGGACCAGTGTCTTCTGCCGAGCAAAAGTTCACTTCATGTACACGGAAGAATCCTAAAAACTGATAGAGCACAAGTGACAAACACATCTTTCGTTTTTAACGCCATCAGTCATTTCTTTGAAGAAGCAAGATATGAAATCAATGCAATAGAAATTGATAAGAAGAAAAATGTTGGTCTAATTAGTCTCATGAAAAATGACTTATCTCTAAATCCAGAACAATTACGTTACATACAGAATACTGGTTGGCTTGATCTAAATGATAAAAATCAATCACTAACAAACGTCACTGGCTACTTTAATATAGCCATACCTCTTAACATGATATTTGGTTTTGCTGAAGATTATCACAAAATCATTGTCAATGCATTGATGAACTCAATTTGACCAGATCACAGAGTAATGCAAATGCCATCTTGCAAACAGCTCCTCTTGAGCAGTATAAAATTCAAATTAATAAAATAGAGTGGCTATTGCCTAGCGTCAAACTGTCTGATTCACGAAAATTTCAGATGCTGAAATATATTGAAAAAGATCCACTTATTCCAATAAGTTTTCGAACTTGGGAACTATATGAATGTCATCTAATTCCAGCGAGTTCAAACTATATTTAGATTGTAAAAACCTCAACACAATTGGAAAACCCGAGATTTGTTATACTAGGATTTCAGATAAACAGAAAAAATAATACCACTAAAAACTGTAGCAACTTTGATCATTGCAATTTCACTAATGTAAAACTACTTTTAAATGATCAGTGTTATCCCTATAGTAATTTCAATCTTGATATTAATAGAAATCAGTATGCTCTTCTTTATGAAATGTATACAAACTTTCAAGCTAATTACTATGGTAAAGAAGCACAACCATTGCTATCGAGAAGAGAATTTATAGATTATGCGCTTTTAGTAGTGATTGACTGTTCTGAGCAAAATGAGTCCTTGAAATACGGTCCAGATGATGTTCGATTTAAATTTCAAACTAGTGAAAATTTTCCCGCTCAAACATCAGCATATTGCCTAATTTTGCATGATCGTATATTTGGTATAAACCAATAAGTGTAAAGTTAGAATGAAAATGATTTAACCTGGTGAAAATAGTTTAGTTTCTCGCGAAATGGAGTAGGTGGTGGATGTTCAGGGCTTCAAGTTGCCAGACAATAATTTCATATTGGAAGAATTCGCTATACGAGGGTGGATTGATAAGTTTCCGGCCTGACCAAGAGATGGCGCCACTAGGCCTACCTTGAGGTGGCGTTCTATAGTACCATCCTTAGATAGCT
>NC_046666.1:112560918-112563298 GCF_010883055.1 Belonocnema kinseyi | reverse complement strand
TATCAGCCTTGGAGGAGATTATGTTGAGAAATAAAAAAAAAAATTCTTAAAAACGTTGTTTTTCTTGGTCAGACCGGAAACTTATCAATCCACCCTCGTATTACCATTCAATGATGGGGCAGACAAAAAGCCATATTCTTTATTCCTTCAATCACCTTACCCGTGGAAGGATGTTCCGTCAATATATAAATCTATGAACATTTGGACAGAGCGCAATCATCATGAAATACCTTGGAATTCGGGTGATTTACCGTATTCTCAAACATCTGTAATACTCGGGAAGATTTTACATGATGCAATAAAAATCGATGTAAAGGGATTGGAAAAGAAGAATTGGCTAAAGGAAAACTGGATGTCTTTGAATCAGTTATAATTTCTTGACTTCAAATTTTTATAGATTAGAAAAGTATGAAAATGTTTCTATGTATTTAATTATAATATACTTATTGTGTATAATGTACTGGTTTTTCGAAATAAATAAAAAAAAATTGAAAAGAAACCTGTGTGTGTCCTGTTTTCCCCGAGTTCCTTGCCCTTATAATCATAAGTGCGAATAGTAGATAGGTCAGTGGACACACCGTTGACATTGCGGCTTCAAGGAACATCGTTCTCAGCATTGGGAGATTACGTCCGACGGATCAAGTTGCATCTCTATAGCAGTAACAGCAGAAAGAATGAATGAACTTTAAGTTGTGAATTAGAGTAGATGAGTTTACTTTTGAGAAAAAAGAAGCAAACTTACTTGACAAAATAGGATTTTCAGGTTGTGTTAAATAAATGAGAAAAGACACCAATTTAGATCAAATAATTATCTATATTTGCAATAACTCTCTCTCTCCTCCACTCATATGTTACATCGCTCATCATGCTTATCGGCGCTCTTGTTTCGACACATATATGTACAAGATTTATTATATATATAACGAACTCCGGACCCGTTATCATACACTTAAAAAGTCAAAGCTGCTGACCATCAGGCAGCATATTGTTGAGAGAATACGTATACTATCTGACGCTAAGAGAAGTCTAGAGCGGAGGGAGAGGTGGGTCGGAGAAAATCAACAATTTCTCTCTGACCCATCTCGACTCTTCCAAGACCCTCCAGTTACTGTCGAACACCCACCCAAACCAGAGGAGGTCGAAGTATTTTGGAAAGAAATCTACGAAGTTCAGCATAAACGGGACGAAGACTCAGAAAATATAAATAGCTTCAAGGAGTTATGTGTTGCCCTCATAACACCAGATAAAGAATGCCCAGCTATCACTACCGAGGAGGTGAAAAAATTATTAAGAGGGATGAAGAACTATTCCGTACCGGGACCAGATTGTATCAAAACCTTCTGGTGGAAGAAGTTCAACCCATCAGCATTTGGCCCGTATTTTCACTTCATATTTAAAGTCGGAAGAGCCGATTCCAGAGTGGTTGGTGGAAGGGCGCACAATACTCCTGCCGAAAATAGGCAACTTAGCTGACCCGAAGAATAACAGGCCAATAACTTGTCTGAACACGCTTTATAAGATATTCACAGCTATCCTAAATGATAGGATTTTTCGGGCAATTGAACCTGTGTGGCAAGAAATGTATGAACAGCGAGGCTCAAAGAAAGGCGTAGCCGGATGTCGGGAGAACCTGCTCATCGATAGATGTGTCTGCAAAGATGCAGCATTCTACCAGCGTGACCTATCGATGGCCTGGATTGATTATCGGAAGGCTTTCGATTCGACATCCCATAGACTTATCATCTGTGTTTTGGAAATCTTAAAGGTTCATCCGCAAATAGTTGGGTGCATGGAGAGATTGATGTCGCTTTGGAAAACCAGATTTACTATCTCATCTGGAAAAAAACGTGTGACAACTAACAAGGTCACGTTTCAGAGAGGTGTCTTTCAGGGTGACACCATGAGCCCACTCCTCTTTTGCCTTACATTATTGCCACTAACTCTAGCACTGCGCCATTCCGACGGGTGCTTGTGCGGCAAACCTGCAGATCGAAAGTACAAGGTCACTCATGTATTTTATATAGACGATCTTAAGGTCTATGCTAAAAACAGAGAGCAACTGCATCTAGCTCTGGGGATTGTCGAACGATATACTAAGGAAATTGGAATGGAATTTGGGTTAAACAAATGCGCCAAGGTTTATTTGAAGCGAGGAAAACTTAATGGCATCCCTGAAGATCCTGAGCTCGTTGATAGAAGCGCCATACAACACCTTTGCGCTGGAGAAACTTATACATACCTAGGCGTGCCACAGAGCCGCATTCAGGATGTGACATCAATAAAGGATACTCTCCGAAGCAGATACAAACGTCTCATCCGTCAGATTTGGTCTTCCGAACTGTCGGCGAGGAACAAAGTATCTGCAACGAACATGCTTGCC
>NC_046666.1:112554583-112560818 GCF_010883055.1 Belonocnema kinseyi | reverse complement strand
ACGTATTTCGACATTTTCAAGAGCGAAAAAAATCACGATGTCATATGAAACTTGAAATGTTTGGTATTGGATATTGTTGACAGATGACAATACGCCAATTGGGGTAAGTTCCGACAGTGCCTACAAGTGTGCCTACTGGCCGCTAAATGGCAATACCGGTTTCATATGTATACACCTGGTATTCCCGATGATAGCTGCAGGGCGTGCCATGCACAACCCGAGCATTTAGCTCATTGACTATCTAGTTGCCCAACTCACGCGGGAACGACCTACATTCAAAGGCACAATGCAGCACTAAGAGTACTTTATTACCATCTCTGTCACTCCTACGGCATTCGCCTTAATATCGCTCCTCTAAATGCTCCTAGGGAAATTGAGTCAATTGTCGAGATTGGGAAGTGCCGCATATACTGGAACTTTAAATTCTCGACAATTGTTTCTGTTGCTCACTCGAGGCCTGACATGGTTCTTCTTGACTTCGAGAAGCAAACCATGTTCGTTATCGAATTTTCGGCACCAGCTGACAAAAACATCATAGACAAGGAGAATGAAAAGAAAGAGAGGTATCGAGACCTTATAAGTGGACCCTTTAATCCCTTTGGCGTTCTTTTTCTCCCCTTCTTCACTCAAAACTCTATAAGAATACAATTTTAACCTTAGCCCAACAAATTCAGTTACAATTTTCCCGTTACATTCGTCCTTCGTGAGTCCCAAGACTTTTTTGTTTAGTCATTCAATTTCGTATACATTATTTGGTGGATAGTCTGAGGTGTCAAATTTATCGTAATCTTTTTTAATATACTCATAAATGTTTGGTTCTGTAGTTTGGTAAATCAAGCTGTCCCCACCTTCCCTCCCACTTTATCACTAACCTAACATCTTTGTGCTTCCTTACGTTCTCCATGGTCTTTCCGAAGACAGAGTTGTTCATGAGTTTGAAGAAATTTTTTTCAAATTCATTTTTTGCCTTCTTTTTCAAATCAGTATTCAAATCAATATAGGCTTTTAGCATTGTCTTTTGCTTGAATTCAAAAACTCGATGAATTTTAACAAGCTTCATTCCCAATTTTAAATAATGTTTTAAGTTTTGATAATGGAGAACGTAATTCGTCTTTGATTTCAAATTGGTAAATAGTTTTGGGATTTTAGATGTTGAAAGAGGTACAAAATGCTCTGGACATAATGGTAGGTCTTTATTCAAATCATGGAGTTCTTCAGGATATTCCAAATCTACTTCAAAAATATAACCTATTTCTGAATCATCGGGAATGTTGACAAAATTTAGTTCTTTTTCAAAATCAGTGAACCATTTAAAATTGCTATAGGGTGATTGTCTCATAGCTTCACCGTATTGATTGTTTATATCGAAATAAGTGATACAGGACTCTGGTACATTTTCATCAAAATTCGACTCCATGAATCTATTATTTGCTTTCGCATACCTATCGGAGCACTGAGACACACCACCTATTATTGCTCCTTCAACAAGTAATAACATTTCTACATCTGTTAATAGATCGAGTTCAATTCCAGTATACTTTAACATAGCATCGAAAGAAAGCCCTGGTGCTGTATAGTAGTGCAATGGATCCAAGTAATAAGTTTCAATGCAGCGACATCTAAAAATTTTAAAAATGTCCGCCAAGAGAAAAACATGATTTTTCAAGTATAAACCCGAATATTCACCTAACGTTTTTAAGTTAAATTTTTCCCACACCTTGCACACATGATTTTAATCTTCATCTGAAATACCCTCATCATTTAATTTAGAATAAAATTTCTCTTTTACTGGCAGACAATCTTCATCTAATTTCTGCCAATTATCAACATAATCAAACATAATTCAAATTCATCATCATTTTTTGAATATTTTCTTGTAATCAATTTTTCATCATTGCTAAGATTTGAAGCTAATTTGGAGAGGCTACTTAGCATAAATCGAAAAGAGTCTATGAATCTGACTTTAACTTTTGTATTTTGCATCCTTTTTTTAAAGGATATATATTTTTCCTTGTTGATAAATAATAATGAGATATCGCCCTCAAAGCTTGTGGATAATTATTTGACGAAAAAGTGAGAGTCGTAGCCAAATTAATTATGAAATACTATGAGAATTATATGAGAGTCTTGGTCATTTACGTTATACCTGTAATGTGAAGGGCCACGGTATTTACCTGTAAAATGGTCGTGATCCCGATGTTTAACATCACCTTGGTTAATATCTTGTTCGCAAATATGACAAACTTTTGCATTTTGAAAATCATTCTCTTGCTTTAATGTTAAGAGTTCCATTGGAACTGGATTTTTAAAATAAGAATCAACTTTCTCAGCCAACTTTTTTAACTCATGGACAAATCACGTGATGCAGCCCTTTCCACGATAAACTTGAGGTTTAGATTGTAAATCGTCAAAACTTCATTTTGTGTAATAAGCAACACTTGCGGGTGTAAGTTTTTGATAAGCATTTCAATGCATATTGGTAACTGGCTCTAACAAACACTCTATGTCAGCATATACTGCAAATTGAACCCTCTCTTTGTATTTATAATTTTCAAATTTCAAAATGTTATCCTCTTCTGTGGGGAGTATTAGTGTGCAATTATTATTCAGATTGTCACAATCAATTCTATGTTTTTCAAGAGATTTCTCAAATCTAAAGTGGCACAAACACCTGTCACAAAAATAAGTGGAGCGATTCGCTTTTGTTATTTGTGAACTCACTAGTCGAGATAGATTTTTGATTAAAGCAAAATGATACACTTCTACATCTGAATCAAAGTTAGTATTTTCAATCATAAGAAGGTGAATAGTCGGTTTTCTGGATTTTTCCTGGCTTAAAAAAACTGAAACAATTTACTCTTTCTTACTATATTTAGCAGACTCTAATCCGTATACATTTATACTTAAACCGTTCATTTTCTCAAATTCTGGAATATCCTCAAGAGTAATTGGAAACTTGATGTTATTATATATTTGAGTTCTGAACTATCAAGCTTAGGATAAGAAGTAGTTTGATCAGAATGGGTTTCAGTAGGATAAAGAGCTGCCATTACTGACCAGAGAAAATAATACGAATATTTACTTTTAATATTAACCACAGCTTTTTTCTCTGTATAAAATCAGGTAATTCAATGAAAGTTGAAGCTCCAACTGGAAAAGGGGCGTATCTATTTATGTTAACCGTTAAGCTAAAAATGTCTATTAATCTCCACCCTGAATCTGATGCTTTGATATTACCTATACTATTAATTGGATTCATTATACGCGGAATACACATGCGTTTACAATCATCCATAAATGTATTTAAATCTTTATGAATTAAATTTGTTATGAGCCCCGTTCATATTCGTGTTCGAAACGCACTTGCTACTTCATCCCAACTCACCCTGTTACTCAGTTTCTTTAAAGCTTCACTCATACCAGTTCCTGTCTTGAGCAACTTCTTGAATTTTCTGCTTGCAGTCTTCAGATCACCAATTAACGTCATAATTGCATGTTTTGCCCCACGGACAGCAGAATGTTCTTCCTCAATATTTTGTTTAATATCCTGATGTTTTTAGTTCCAGCCCTCGTCCACAATCTAATTTCATCAGCTGCTAGGGATTGCTCCTCGAGTATAAGTTGATATCCCATCTTCATAACTTGTAGAACTTTTTTACATTTTTCGAAATCCATTTTTAGCTTTAAAGGGAATCAGCGAACACTTACAGAAACGCTGTATAGAATTCTAGTTATTCGAGGTTATGCAAGTCCTGTTGTCAACTGATGACACTTATAGAAACACTACACAGATTTTAAATTGTTTAATATTACGTGAGTCTTGTTATTAACTGATGGAATCACCGAAAAACTTGTACTTTTATATAGATCTTGGAGCGTTTTATACTTCAAACCTACTCGATGGTAGTTTACCAGTACAATGACAAAAAACGGGGAGTATACCGCTTATATAGTGCCAATATTGGTGAAATATGGCAGCACCGTCGTAAAGATTCTAGGAATCACGATGACGTCATCATAATGGAATTTTATTTACCCCAGAAATTGTTTAACATTATATGATATGACGCCCGCGTCGGCAAATATCAAAGGAGAACGTTTAATTAATTCAGTTCACATAGATAAGGATTCCAGGGTCGACAATAACGTCATCACAATGGAATTTTGCTTACCTAGAAACGTGTTGGAACCTGCATAAAAAGAGCACTATATAATACCTTATTTTCTCAGTAATACATGTAACATGATACCATTTTGAAAGAAAACAATTCTCAGATTTCTATCTAATTTGATATCATTGCTTTTTCCCATTCTTTCAAAAATATCAAAGGAGAACGTTTAATTAAATTATTTCACATAGATGAGCATTACAAGAATCGATGTTGACGCCATCCTAATGGAATTTTTTTACCGAGAATTGTTATAATAGCAGGAGGGTGGTTGCAGATCTTGGAAATTTTCAATGACCCACCATAGCGATAAACATTTAATACATAAATTATATTATTTTGGGGTGGAAAACTTCAATCCCGGCAATAACAGGTATTAAATAGCCTAATGTTGCGATATCGTATATCATTACATCTCCTATTCCATATTTTTGGGGATGAAAAGTTCCATTCCCATGATTTTTAAGTATTGAATTCCAATATCGATAGTGTGGATCGTTCAAAACTGTGATTCGTTAGTCAGCACAAGGAGCGAAACTAATCTTACAGCCATCTGCACTCTAGCCGCAAGTTTGCTATTCATACGGAAAAAAGTGGTCCAGAACCCGCCTTACCTATCTATTCGCATGCAATATTTAGATAAAAAATTAATTTTGAACAAAACACAAAATGTCAAGAAAATTGTTACATGTTAAAAAAATGTTAATTTTCAACTAAATCGAGGAATTAAATTTACAACAAAAGAGTCAACCCCAAATATCAAAGGGAGTCCTAAAAATATGAACCTTTAATGATAAAGTTAAACTTTTAACCAAGTCCTTTAATTTGCAATTAAAGAAGATAAATTGCGAACAATATAGTTAAATTTTTAACCAAAGAAATTAACTTTCCAGCATTACATTAATGATCTACCAAAATAAGACGAGTTTTCAACAAAATATATTAATTTTCAATCAAATTTTTGAATTTTTAAGCCGGGAGGGCGATTTACCTATAAAAAGGTTTAATTTTCAACTAAAAATATGATTTTTTAAGAAAAAAGTTAATTTTCTGACAAGAAGTCAAATTTTCATTAAGCCAGTTTATTGGTTATAAAAATTGTTTAATTTGAAATAAAAAACTTAATTTTCAACCGAATAGTTCAATTTTTTACCAAATCGCTGATTCATCAACCAAATTAGATTAATGTAGATCAAGGAAGTCCATTTTTAATAAAAAATTATGAATTTTCAACGCAGAAATTTTATTTTCGGTAGAAAAAGACAAATTTGTAGCAAAATACACGAATTTTAAATAAGAAAGGAGCAATTTTAAACCAGAAAATATTAATTTAAAAAAAAAATATTAACTTAAATCAAAAATGAAATATTTACCTTGTTAGTTAAAAAAAATTGTTTAATTTTCGACCAAAGAGGTGAATCAAAAACCAAAAGTATAATTTTTTTACAAAGTAGTTCAACTTTTAACCAAGCTTACGAATTCCTAACGAAACAAGATGACTGTTTAACAAAATTGTTGAATTTTTTACAGACTCAAAAAACGAAATTACAACAATTAAAAGAATGACAGAGAACAAGTATATTGAGACTATATTTAAGAAACTTTATTTTCAATTTTATTTATGTTGGATTAAATATCAATATTACAGAGAAAAGTAATAGCGTTTTACTTTAAAAAATTGAAATGATATAAAAACTGAAATAAATACAAAGAATGAAAGGGCCTCTCATTTTTCTCATCCTCATTATTTATGATTGAGAAAATATAAGAAAAAAAAGGTCCGAAAAGCACGAAAAGAGAGGACGAGTTCGTTAAACAGCCATTTTGGATAAAAATTCAAAAAGTTGGAACATTTGGAAAAATTTTGCGACCATTTTTTTATACTTAAAATTAATTTTTAATCAATATGATGTATCTTAAATTTAAAAAATAATAATTTTCAACAGACGAGTTTGTTTTTCAATCAAGTTACGAGGGTAGTTCAATAAGTCCTTAGAATGACCAACAGATGGCGCGCGAATCGCTCCAAATCATCTGTTTTCAGTCAGCACCACTCCCGACTAGAT
>NC_046666.1:112545621-112554483 GCF_010883055.1 Belonocnema kinseyi | reverse complement strand
CGCCCGAGTTCACACATGCTTCGTTTCAATGGCTAAAATTGAAGAACTAAAATTCAAATTGGTCGAACACCCACCGTATTCACCAGATTTAGCCCCCAGTGATTTTTTCTTATTTCCAAACTTGAAAAAATGGCTCGGTGGACAGAGAGTTCCAGACAACGAAGACGTCATTGCCTGTGTAAGTGCTTATTTTGAGGAACTTCCGAAAACGCACTTTTCTGAAGGATTAAAAAAACTTGAAAAGCGATTGAAGAAGAACTTTTAAATAAAGAGATTAACTTTCAAAGATAAGACTGATTTTATACGAAAAAGGCGATTTTCTACCAAAAAGTTGATTTTTTAACAACATACATGAATTGTCAACGAAATAAATGAATTTTCAATGTGTAAAGACAAATTTACATCAAAATTGTTGAACTTTGAACTAGAAAAGGTCAATTTTCCACCCGAAATAGTTACATTTTTTACTGAAAAAGTTAATTTTTAGTTCAAAAGTGATTTTTTTTTAAACTAGCAATATTTTAAAAATTATACGAATTTTCATTTAATATGATGAATCTTCAAACAATCAAATTAATTTTCAACAAAAGAGTTCAGCTTTCAACCGGAAGTAGACCCATGCTGGGTTTATTTTTTTTCGTCTGCTAATCTGACTGCACCAATTTTTACTAAGTCGCTTACTAAATCAGGGTGTCGGACTCTCTCGACGTTACTGTAGTCGTTTGCAAATATTGCAATCATCTGTAGAAATAAATGTAACATTTTAAAATGTTTTTCCAATGAATTTTGTAGTTCGGCATGTAGTTACTAGTTACTAATCGGAGTAGTAAACATTACAAAAGTTCCGCTATTTCCCTCCATTGCAAACTGAAAAAAATCTGCACGCTTCGCGGGCACATTCTCATCGCACGCTACGCGCGCGGCTCGCTTCGCTTGCAAGTTTGAGCGCGCCTAGGGCGAGCGATGGTTGAATCTCTCGCTTCGCGCTCGGATATTTTTTCTTTGCATTTGGAATGCTTGAAAAAAACTTGATCAAAAAGGTCTCTTTTAGATGGTAGTATTTATATGCGTCTTCATATTCTGAATTGTCTACTCAATTAAGCATAGTCAAAGATTAAGTTTCTCAAAGCTCTGTAGGCATTGAGGTACACATTCTCATCGTGACACTCGCGCTGCGCTCTTCATTTCCGACAGACATTTGTAAACAGGTTTTGTTGGATTTTTTTCTCGTAACTTTCGTCGTCCTTCTACACATTTTTTTTTATTTTACTTTTTTCAACGTTATTTTTCACGAATAAAACAAAAAGTACGCGTCCTATCAAGAAGTGATTCTTAACGAAATTGTAGATTTTTTTTGGGATAACCATTTTTGTTGATTCATATTTTTTTGTATCCAACATAGTTTGTCCACAAAATGGAATTTTTTATTTTCCATTATTTTTTGTGCAATCAAAATTTGAATTTTCGATTTTTGAAGAAAATCCAAAAATTGGTTATGATAATCTTTTAAGGCTTTCAAAAAGAAATGTTTTTCTTCTCCTGACTTTTTTTCATATCGTGCGTTTTTCGGCTTCAAATTTTGATTTTCGGTTGATTAAAAACATTTTAAAAACGCTATAACTCTGAAAATTTTCTTTTTATCGAAAAAATTCATAAGAACAAATTGTTTGGTTTTTTCAATACTATAAATATCTGCGCATAGAATTTTCAAATTCAGAAAAAAGTGGTCTCAAAAATTTTCAAAATGCGCTCACTATTTGAATTTTTATCCAAAATTGCTGGTTAACGAACTCGTCCTTTCTTTTAGGACCTAGAAAAAGTGTGCCAAAGATGGATTTGATTCGTTTATTTTTTCGAGAGTTATCGTGTTTACGGCCGGACGGACGGCCGGATGGACAGACCGACGCCATCTTGAAAACCTGATTTTCGGATTCAGGGGGTCTCGAAACGTGGAGATTCGTTGAAAGTGTGATGTCAAATTTCCGACAATTCTAATACTTTCTCAATCATAAATGATGAGAATGTAATAGTAAAATCTAGTCTGATTTTTAGCAAATATTACAGCACAAGGTTTCTCAGTGTAGCGAAATTGCCTGGCCCATTTGAGACTATAATGCAGAGTCGATTTAAAACAATTTAGTCTGAGAGATAGTCTGAGAGATTTGGATCCTTTTCAAGATCCTTTTAATGGTCCTTTTAAGAGTGGTGCGACGGTAATATAATGTTCCTTTTGTATTCGTCACGTACCGGGCGCGCAGAGATATTTACAGTAGTTGGCCGTCGCTAATGCGACTATCCCTTTTTAAATTTCTCTTGAAATTATTAACATTTATTTTTACTTGATGAATTTTCTCATTATACTTATTTATAATTATAACTTATATACTGATATACAATTTTCTAGTTGAATTCAAAAATGTTGTCTTTTTTTGGCGTATCTCGTTCCCTTTACGAAAAAAGTTGTATTAATTCCAATTTTAAGCATTTAAAAAAAAAGTAAGATATTTGAAATCATCGAAACCCGTAGATTCCGAATTATTATGTTTTAGACTGTTAACTATGAAATTAAAAAATCTACTTCTAAATTTTAATCCGAAAGCTTAAGGGCATGTGATACTTACAGTTTCCCCGGCTTTTTTCCACAAAATAGCAAATTTTTAAAAATTTAATTCGGAGATGCTATAAAATATCATAACGGACGCCCCCTGACTCTTTTTTGAGGAATAATAACAAAAACATTTATTGTGCTAAATACAAATTTTATGCATATGCATTATTTTGAGGTTACGTCGTTTTTCATCTCTGCCTTTCCGATAATCTGGAAATTATTTATGAAATATACTTTTTTGATTGCCTGCAAAGAAGGTTAGTTCCGGAAGATGAGTTACTATGTTCATTTGTAAGTCCAAAGTTTTCGGCCAAAAATATTGTGCAGTTTGGAAGTAACGCTCGGGTGAATTGTAACTCACATAACCTCTAAATATACACGCACGTTGTCAGCAATATCAAAAATTTTTTGATAAAAAACACAAAAAAAAGTGTGTGCGGACGTCCGTTAGCATGCTCGCTATTATTTCCCATGTTTTTAAGACAAAATATTTATTATTCTAGAAAAAAAGCCGGGAGAACCTAAAACTGGTAAAATCGACCATTTTCTAAGTATCACCAGAGATGAGTTGGGTATCACATGCCCTTAAAAAAGGACCCTTGACTGCCGGCTACTCTATTGATATAGCATCTCTGGTTGTTCTTCATGATTGAATTCTTATTTCAATTTCAGCCTCTGCTTGTTGTTTATGATCGTATTTCTATTTCAATTTCGAAAAGGAAATTTTAAAGCTTTTAAATCATTTAAAAGAACTACCTGGACCTTTGAATATATCTACCTGAGTATATTATAAGGCTAATTATTAATGTTTAAATATTATTATTACTATTATTATTAGTAAAGTAATATTATCAATGTTCGAAATTTGCAACAAATTTATAAAATTAATTAATTATATTAGAAAAATAAACAATACAAAAATATGAATACAATTCCAACCTTTTTTTAAACACGCATCTTTCTATTTGATTTTCCTAATATTAAATTACATGCTTCATGATTTTTTTGGATTACTAATTACAGATGCTCTTATTGTTACTGAAAACTTTGTTCTTCCTTTTATATTTATGAAAAGTATCCAGTTTTTAATGAATTTTAGGATTTTTGCTTTACATAACAATCAGCCCTTTGCCTCGACCGTGTATGCGTATGGAGCAGGCTGGGTCGACTCCCATGGGCGCGATTGACCACTTATAGCGACACTAGCGCAATCTACAAGCAGGTGGCAAACTAAAACGTATCCATGTGTTCATGCACGTAAACGTATATATTATTCGAATGTGTTGCATGAATTAAAACTCGAGAAAATAAACGAATTAATTGAAAATTACACAAATTTAAGACGAAAAATGTGTAAATACTGTTTCCTGTACCATTGTTCGGCATAAATTTGTATAATTTTGCAATAATTCTCCAATAAATTAAGAATTCCATTACACATGAAATGTAACCTTTTTTCAACATTTTATTTATTCACATTATAATAGAGAAGTGAAATCAGTGACATCCTGGCACAGCACAAACATTTCAATTTACATTAACTTTGTTTATTTTTCAATGTCCTTATTTCAATGATTTCAGTTCATACGGCGAGATACAACTTTTTTGAACTTAGCAAAATTTGAAGTTTGTTGACGAAATCATAACCTCAACGAACACTAGAATGGCGGCGCCAAGATATTGTAAGAAAATATTACCCCCACTTATGCCCCTACAGTAGAGCCATCTACAAGGAGGTGGATAACTACAAAAGTATATGTGATCGCACGCGCCCATGGGAGTCGACACAGCCTGGTATGGAGTAGTAGTTTTCTTACAATCTGGAGGGGAAATGTCGGTCAAACTAACCCAATAGATGGCGCCAAAAAAGGTAGGTCTGAATTTTTCATTGAATAGCATTAAGAAAAATCAAAAATAATTTAAAACTTGATGCTGTTTGCAAATAAACAAAAAAAATGTATGAAAAAATAAGAGTAACTATTACTTATTATTAAAAAAAAAAGAAAAAGTAATAAAAAATATGTAGTTTAATATGAATAAAATTTAATTTTCAGCTACATTTTGAAAGCAGTACGAACTTCATTTTTCTATGCTTTATTTTATTGATATTGTTGATTTTATTATTTGTTTTAGTTAAAAAAATTTTATTTGTTGTTAAAATTATTAATGTAGCTAATGAAAAAATTAATAATATTTAAAACCTCAATGACAAAATTATTTAAAACATATATATGATCAGAAGAATTAATAAAAAATATAACACTTATGTCAAATATAAATATAATAATAATTACAACATGAGAGACTACAACTTCAGCTGCAAAGTAAAGAATCTTTGTACCTTTAAAATCTTAACAATTTTAATTTTTGAAGGAAATATTTTTAAAAGTGAAAGTAATTTTAATTAAAATGTTTTGAGGGAATAATTTGGTAAAATTCAATGACAAGACTGATAAATGAGAAAATGGATTTAATATTATTTAATATAATGTATATATTTATTTAAAGTGAACCGAACATCAGGTATACATTTATACCATTTAATAATTTATTTATTGCTTAATTTTAAAAGCTTTTTACTCGCTGCGTACAACCCTTAATAATTTTATTTAAAATATTTCCTTCGGTTTCGGTATTTTGAATAAACGTGAGGTTATAAAACTTCATACGAGAGAAACTATTAATGTTAATCATAAAGTTGATAAGCAATTGCGCCTTTATTCTAAAAACAAGAAACGGAAACATGTAAGTATATTTTCGAAGCCATCAGCCAGTGAAGCCAATGTAATTGTAGATGTTCTCATTAGCGGCGGACAAATGATCAATATTCACAGCGAATTTGATCACACTTACATGTGAAAATCCCTTTCCCGCGTTGTTGTGTATCCGTCATTTTAAAATGTATGTATGATTTCTATACCCTACCGATAGAAATATCTGAGTATTTTCCAACGAAATAGCCTGGCCCGTTTGAGTTTATAAGCAGAGTCGATTTGAAACGGTTTAGTTTCTGAGATAGTTTGAGAGATTTGGGTCCTTTTCAAGGTCCTTTTAGTGGTCCGTTTAAGAGTGGTGCGACGGTATTATAATGTTCCTTTTGTAATTGTCACGTATTGGACGGGCAGAGTTATTTACAGTAGTTGGCCGTCGTAATCCGACTCTCCCTTTTTAAATTTCTCTTCAAATTATTAACACTTTTTTTTTAAATTAATGAATTTTCTCATTATACTTATTTATAATCATAACTTATATACTAATATACAATTTTCTAGTTGGATTAAAAAATGTTGTCTTTTTTGGCGTATCTCATTCCATTTACAAGAAACATCGTATTAATTCCAATTTTAAGTATTTAAAAAAAGTTAGATATCTGAAATCATCGAAACCCGTAGATTACGAATTATTATGTTTTGGCTGTTAACTATGAAATTTAAAAAGTCTACTTCTAAAATTTAATCCGAAAACTTAACAAAGGACTCTTGAGTGTCAGCTACTCTATTGATATAGCCTCTCTGCTTGTTATTTATGATCGAAATCTTATTTCAATTTCAGCCTCTCTGCTTGTTATTTATGATCTTTTTTCTATTTCAATTTCGGAAAGGATATTTCAAAGCCTTTTAAACATTTAAAAGAACTACCTGGACCTTTAAATATATCTACTTGAGTGCCTGCAGAGAATTTCTCTGAGCTTCTCTGACCTTAGAGAATCTTTAGAATATACTCAGAGATTTCTATCGGTAGGGTATTTATTCACATATACTTATGCGAAAATCACTTGATCATTAAATAATATATTTTACTGATAAATTGATGAGTGTTTTTTGTAGAGAGTCCTAATTTTAAAACGATGAATTCGAATTTAAAAATTTTATTTCAGAAAAAAAGATTAATTAAAAACAAAGTGGATTATGTAAGGAAACTTGAATTACCCTACCGAAAGAAATCTCTGAGTTTTCTTTAGCGAAATCACTTGGCCCATTTGAGGCTATAAACAAAGTCGATTTGAAACAAAATAGTCTCGGAGATAGTTTGAGAGATTTGGGTCCTTTTCAAGATCCTTTTAGTGGTCGCTTTAAGAGTGGTGCGATGGTAATATAATGTTCCTTTTGTATTCGTCACGTACCGGGCGCGCAGAGTTATTTACAGTAGTTGGTCGTAGCTAATCAGCTCTCCCTTTTTTAATTGTTCTTCAAATTATTAACACTTTTTTTTAATTGATGAATTTTCTCATTATACTTATTTATAATTATAACTTATATACTGATATAAAATTTTCTAATTGAATTCATAAATGTTGTCTTTTTTGGTGTATCTCATTCCATTTATGAGAAACGTTCTATTAATTCCAATTTTAAGCATTAAAAAAAAAGTCAGATATCTGAAGTCATCGAAACCCGTAGATTCCGAATTATTACGTTTTAGGCTGTTAACTATGAAATTTAAAAAAATCTACTTCTAAATTTTAATCCGAAAGCTTAACAAAGGACCCTTGAGTGTCGGCTACTCTACTGAGATAGCCTCTCTGCTTGTTATTTATGATCGTATTCTTATTTCAATTTCGGAAAGTATATTTTAAAGCCTTCAGACCATTTAAACAAGCTTCCTGGACCTTTAAGAATATCTACCTGAGTGCCTGCGGAGAATTTATTTAAGATTCTTTGACCTAAAGAATTTTTAGTATATACTCAAAGATTCTTTTCGGTAGGGTAACACGTATTTTTGAATTCCGGAGCATGCAGAATTGCGCATGCGCGTGCCAGACAAGTGAAGACGCGAAGTGCACTTGTGTAGGCAGCCATGTGATTACTTGAACTAGACGGTTGTCAAGTTTCGTACGTGCGCACTAGATGATTTATATCACCGCGCCTCTCGTGGAGTTCCCGGAAAGCTTACTGCTCCCACGCCCTGTCAACCTTATTAGTGCGACAGAAAATAGTGTAGAGTGCCGTAGCTATGACCGGCCTCCTGGCTTTATAGCCCGCCTGTTTACATTTTAGTGGTTATATTTCTTATTATTTTCAATAGCCTCGTATATTCGATTCAAAGGTAGGTATTTAATTACGTCAAAACTATTTTACCTATCAATAATAGCGTCAATACTTTTACTGATCCAAGAATAATGTATCTTTGTTTTATGTTCAGATAATTCATAATAGACGGTAAGCTTAGAGCATAAATCACTTGTTGATCCCTACAATGAACATTTTCACCTGAAATGTTTGTCTCATAACGAACGTAAGAAAGCAACTATCGGTATATCGTTTAGGCGCAGGTAAGCGCTGCCGTGCGAACAAAGTTGCAAAATTGTATAGATAAGTAATGTCATTTAGCCATCCATGGAAATTCGTATACATATAAGATATGACAAACAAGAGCACCTGTGCACTGCTGTCCGATTTTTCAGAGTAAAAGTGCCAGCAGAGCACGTAAATGTCCTGAATAATTAGGGAAAATAATTGTTATAATGTAGAATTTTCCCTACCGAAAAGAATCTCCGAGTATATACTAAAAATGTTTTAAAGGCTTTAAAATGTCCTTTTCGGAATTGAAATAACAAGCAGAAAGTCCGAAATTGAAATAAGTATTCGATTATAAATAACAAGCAGAGAGGCTATATCAATAGAGTAGCCGACACTCAAGGGTCCTTTGTTAAGCTTTTGGATTAAAATTTAGAAGTAGATTTTTTTAATTTCATAGTTAACAGCCTAAAACATAATAATTCTGAATCTACGGGTCTCGATGATTTCAAACTTTTTTTTTTAAATGCTTAAGGGCATGTGACACAGCTAAATACCTATATTACCGACCTCACTTTTTCAGTTCACTGAATGTTTTTTTAGACCTAAGAACTTTTTTTATAAATAAAATATCAAGCTGAAACTTTGGAAAATGTATTAGAGTACAATAAAGTACGTTTGGGTACTGCATTTTGGTAGGAACTTCACAGAAAATTATTTTATCTTTTTTCTGAACCTCGACATTTTTTGAACGTTCCAACTTTTTTTATACATAAAATATCTGTCTCAAACTTTGAGAAATGCAAGAGCCGAAATAAAACTACGTTTAAGTACAAAGCTTAATAATAAAAGATGTAAAAAAATATATTTCAACAACGGCATCAGCCGGTAACGTTGTACACGCAAATACGAACTCTCTAGAGCCTCGTCTAGTGGCCGCCAGGTTTCGTATTTTCGTGTACAACGTTACCGGCTGATGCCGTTGGAATTCATTGTTGAAATATATTTTTTTACATC
>NC_046666.1:112536956-112545521 GCF_010883055.1 Belonocnema kinseyi | reverse complement strand
TGCAGTACCTAAACGTACTTTATTGTACTCTAATACATTTTCCAAAGTTTCAGCTCGATATTTTATTTATAAAAAAAGTTCTTAGGTTTAAAAAAACATTCATTGACCTGAAAAAGTGAGGTCGGTAATATAGGTATTTAGCTGTGTCCCATGCCCTTAAGGGCATGTGATACTAAGAAAATTGTCGATTTTACCAGTTTTAGGTTCCCCCAGCCTTTTTTCTAGAATAATCAATATTTCGTCTTAAAAATTCTTGTTTGCAGGCAATCAAAAAGTTTATTTCATAAATAATTTCCAGATTATCGGAAAGGCAGAGATGAAAAACGACGTAACCTCAAAATAATGCATATGCATAAAATTTTTATTTAGCACAATAAATTTTTTTGTTATTATATTCCAAAAAAAAAAGTCCGGGGACGTCCGTTATGATATTTTATAGCATTTCCGAATTCAGTTTTCAAACATTTTCATTTTCATGGAAAAAAGCCGGGGAAACTGTAAGTATCACATGCAAAATTTTTGAATTCAACTAGAAAATTGTATATCAGTATATAAGTTATAATTATAAATAAGTATAATGAGAAATAAATAAGTATAATGAGAAAATTCAACATTTAAAAAAAAAGTGTTAATAATTTGAAGAGAAATTTAAAAAGGGAGAGCGGATTAGCCACGACCAACTACTGTAAATAACTGCCCGCCCAGTACGTGACGAATACAAAAGGAACATTATATTACCGTCGCACCACTCTTAAAAGGACCACTAAAAGGATCTTGAAAAGGACTCAAATCTCTCAGACTATCTCTGAGACTATATTGTTTCAAATCGACTCTGTTTATAGATTAAAATGGGTCAGGCTATTTCGTTAGAGAAAACTCAGAGATTTCTTTCGGTAGGGTTCAAATAAGTTTTTATGTACAACTTACGCATAATTATAAAGGTACGCAAAGACCCAGAGAAAAAGTGGGCATTAGACCCTTCCAGAGTGTGATTAAGTGTGCGGTCTTGGCTGACGGACCGGGTGAACGGATCGGATACGCTAGCTAGCATGTAGAGAAAAAGCCTGTATGTTTGAGACCAAGGTTTCGGAAGCACTGTGTATGTAAACAATCGCCAAAGATAGCAAAAACAGGTTTTTTGTTTATTGTAATGTCAGAAAAAGGTGTAGTTTAAAAGTGTATGTCTTATCAATCTCTACAAAATCACGTGTCGTACATTACGATTCGTTTACTCGGGAAAAAATAAAAACCGTCCAAAACTGCCTTTTTAAAAATATGTAATTATTATTGCAATAGTTCAAGCTTCAGTTGCAAACTGCCAGTAAATATATCCCTTACTACTCTTAAAAAGTGTGAGAAGCTTCTCCCCGAAATAATCATTAGTTTTCATAAAAAGACGTTTTTTATCAAAAAATGGACTTTTTCAAGGGAATTTATACAGATTTGGCCGATAGGGTCTCACCAAAAAGTCAATTATTGTAATCTAAAGGAGTTGTGATGTCAAGTGCACTTAGCGGCAAAGCGATTTTTCGTTATTGAATTTCATAAAAATGCCCTACCTATAGAAATCTCTGAGTATATTCTAAAGATTCTCTAGGGTCAGAGAAACTCAGAGAAATTTTCTACAGGCACTCAAGTAGATATATTTAAAGGTTCAGGTAGTTCATTTAAATAATTTAGAGCCTTCAAAATGTCCGTTCCGAAATTGAAATAGAAATACGATCATAAATAACAAGCAGAGAGGCTATGTATCCACAGAATAGCCAACACACAAGGGTCCTTTGTTAAGCTTTCGGATTAAAATTTAGAAGTAGCTTTTTTAAAGTTCATGGTTAACAGCCTAAATCATAATAATTCAGAATCTACGGGTTTCGATGATTTCACATGTCTAATTTTTTTTTTTAAATGCTTAAAATTGGAATTACCCAACCGATAAAAATCTCTGAGTTTTCTCTAGCAAAATAGTCTGGCCCATTTAAGACTATAAGCAGAGTCGATTTGAAACAATTTAGTCTGAGAGATCGTCTGAGAGATTTGGGTCCTTTTCAAGGTCCCTTTAAGAGTGGTGCGACGGTAATATAATGTTCCTTTTGTATTCGTCACGTACCGGGCGAGCAGAGTTATTTACTGTAGTTGGCCGTTGTAATCCGACTCTCCCTTTTTAAATTTCTCTTCAAATTATTGACACTTTTTTTTTTAATCAATGAATTTTCTCATTATACTTATTTATAAATATAACTTATATGCTAATATACCATTTTATAGTTGAATTCAAAAATGGTGTATTTTTTGGCGTATTTTATTCCATTTACGAGAAGCCCCTCAGTTTTTTATATTATGAATGAATTCTTATTTCAATTTCAGCCTTTCTACTTTTTATTTATGATCGTATTTCAATTTCTGACAGGACATTTTAAAGCCTTTAAAACTTTTAAAAGAACTACCTGCACCTTTAAATATGTCTACTTGAGTGTCTGCGGAGAATTTTTCTGAGCTTCTCTGACCCTAGAGAATCTTTAGAATATACTCAGAGATTTTTATCGGTAGGGTTGACACAAATTTTTTTTATACTATGTTAATTTTCTACAGAAAAGAAAATCAAGAAGAAAGACTTTACATAGTTTGTTAATTTCTGATGTTAGATTTTGCCAATTACTGGTGAAATAATTTTCTGGAAAAATGAGAAAAAATCTGTCACGGTTCGGATTCGAACCGGGAACGTGAAATAGAACACGGAGGCTACATCAGCAAGTTTCTCGTTTCTCCTATATATCCATAGGAACGCTGGCCTGTAACTATTTTCGTTGCTTATATTTATTTATATTTTTTTTGGTTCACTTCTCACAGTCATACGTGTTGCGATACACTTCTTTTTAAGGTTAATTTAAGGCTATGTTTTTCCCTTCCACGTGTGATGTATTTCGTTTCGAGGTAATTTATTACAAAATTTTTTCACTTTCTCGCCTCTTGAGAGTTCTATTTCTTGTTTTGCGCTTATTATAATTTTTTTATATTTGTATTTTTCCCTTCCCGGAGTCATACGTGTTGTCATGTATGTCCTTTTGAGATTAATTTTAGGCTTTTTCTTCTTTCTACGTGTGATGTATTTCGTTTCGCGGTTATTTTTAGAAAAATCTATCACTTTCTCGCATCTTTAGTATTCTATTTCTCTTTTATAGTGGTATAGACCCACTCTTTGTAAAGTTTTCTAAAATTTAAGCGTGCTAACCATCAATTATAACTCGAGAATACCGATTTACGCCAACCATTCTAAAACAAGTTATTTTAGCATTCTAAAATGTTAGAACGGTGCTCGAGAATAGCACTCCTGGGGTGCTATATAAACACAAAAATAAATATTAATTGAAAATTTGATTAAATTTACTGCAATTCAATCTTCATCACATTCTTCGGTTTCTTTTGCTGTCCAAATTTGGAAATTTACAAGAAATATTCACAAAAAAATTTTGCAGTTGCCATTGAGTTGATTGAATATATTCAAAGATTTTAATGGCGGTTCACGATCATACCATATTTCTCGAATATTGCTTTTTATTTTTAATCCATGACTCTTCACATCGTTTTCTTTTTCTTGTAGTACTCATGGTAAGATTTTTTCACTTCACTATGTTAAAAAGTTCGTATTCAAGGAACGAAGATTTTTGAGAATGAAAAGAAAATTAATAAAGTACTTTGTGCGCTCTTAGAGTTTCGATTTTCACATTTCTGAATATAATAGAAACTTGCCAAGAAATGAGAAATAGAAAGAATGGAAGAAAGGATATTCTCAACCTCCTTTGTGCTCCTGTATCCTATTTTCCATATAAGGTAAATTGCAACAAATCGTGCTTCTTTTGATCGTGGTGTCAACAGGAGAGATTTTTGCCTCCGCTAGACACATCCTTAGAACAAGCTCGCATGTGCATCGGTCGAGCGTCAGGTTTTTATTTAATTTTTATTGGTAAAGCACAAGTCAGAATTACTTGCCATTTTCCAAAAAAACTCCTATAAATCCTCCTCAAATTTTTGGTAAAGATAAGTTAAATTTTTTTTGAAATTTGTTAGCCCTATAGTCCTATTATTGAAGGAGTTAGACCCAGCAGAAAGCTAAAATATGATTTTCAATTTTGTCAAAAAGTTACAATTTCGTGATTATCTCGAAAACTAAAAAAGTTAGAAACTTTTTTCTAGTAACAAAAATATGTGGAATGCTATTTCCTATTAAGATATGCTTCAAAGAAATTGAAAATCCGACTTAAAAAATCAAGAACGAGAATAACCAAGAGGCCAACTGCAAATAAGTAGGCCAGTCAACGAAGCTGAATGAGGAGGCTTAAATGGAAATAATTTATAACAATGAACTTAGCTGTCAGGAAGCTTCCTTAGGGGGTCTTGAAACACCTCCCAAAATTCAGTAAATTTGGGGGGTGGGGACGCTCGAGCTGTCATCTTCCAATATGGTGGATTATTTCATGTTTTTGGATTTTACTTAGAAACGGCTGTTTTTAGAGCAAAAATAGTTATATAATAATATACTCTAAATTTTCTTTTGAATGAAAAAGGTTATATAAAATATTGACATAAAATGAATAATTTGCCCGGAAAATTGAACAGATTTAACATTTTTGGAAGTTCATTTTTTTTGCATTTATGAGCGATTGCCTCAGTGAAAGCGAGTGCAGTTCTTTGTATCGAGCTTGGCTGAAGGTAAGCTACGATGTATTTATTACAGGCCCACTTTTTTCTGCAAACGGTAGAACACATAATGCATCCATCGTAAATAATCTCAACTCCTTCCATATTCCTGGGACCCTTCGAACTGCATTTCCCAGGACATGAAGCGACCACGGTCATGTGGCCACAGGCGACTATCGGCGTCCCTGTTCCGTCAAAGCAAATACGCGAGGGCAAGCGAGAGGGTAACGGCTTGTTAGTACAGTCAAGCACAGTAATTCCTATTTTTGTAAAAGAACCTTTATCCTCCCGCTAAAATTTCCCGTCTATTAAACGCGTTTTTTGTATCAGAAAAAAATCATATCATTACTGATTTTTGCATGAAACATTCCAAGTGTGCTCCACTGATCGTATCAAAATTCAGTAATGATCGGATTAAAATTAAGCTTATAATTAAGCTCTGAAGTGAATTTAAACCTTTTGCTCGACGCGCCTCCAAAATACTTCTGGCTTCAAATCTACTGTTGTTTATATAGAAAGTTATTTGTAAAATAATAATTTCGAAGACAATCTAAGAAGAACATAAAATTATTAATATTCCATGAAATAATTCAGATTAATACTTCAAGGGGAAGATAATAAAATAACCATTTTTGTATCTCCATTCTTCTCTCGCTAAAATTTCACGTCTATTAAACGCGTTCTTTGTATCAGAAAAAAATTATATCATTACTGATTGTTGCATGAAGCATTCCAAAGGTGCTCCAATGATCGTATCAAAATTCAGTAATGATCGGATTAAAATTAAGCTTATAATCAGGCTCTGAAGTGAATTTAAACCTTTTTCTCGACACGCCTCCAAAATACTTTGGATTCACATAGAAAGTCATTTGTAAAATAATAATTTCGAAGATAATCTAACAAGAACAGAAAATTATTAACATTCCATGAAATAATTCAGATTAATACTTCAAGGGGAAGATAATAAAATAACCATTTTTGTATCTCCATTCTTCTCCCGCTAACATTTCACGTCTTTCAAACGCGTTTTTTGTATCAGAAAAAAATCATATCATTATTGATTGTTGTATGAAGCATTCCAAAGGTGCTCCAATGATCGTATAAAAATTTAGTAATGATCGGATTAAAATTAAGCTTATAATCAGGCTCTGAAGTGAATTAAAAATTTCTTTTGACACGCCTCCAAAATACTTCTCGCTTCACATAGAAAGTCATTTGTAAAATAATAATTTCGAAGATAATCTAACAAGAATAGAAAATTATTAACATTCCGTGAAATAATTTAGATTAATAGTTTAAGGAGAAGATAATAAAATAACAATTTTTGTATCTGCATTCTTCTCCCGCTAACATTTCACGTCTATTAAACACGTTTTTTGTATCAGAAAAAAATCATATCATTACTGATTTTTGCATGAAGCATTCCAAAGGTGCTCCACTGATCGTATAAAAATTCAGTAATGATCGGATTAAAATTAAGCTTATAATCAGGCTCTGAAGTGAATTTAAGACTTTTTTTTTTGACACGCCTCCAAAATACCTCTCGCTTCACATAGAAAGTCAATTGTAAAATAATAATTTCGAAGATAATCTAACACGAACAGAAAATTATTAACATTCCGTGAAGTAATTTAGATTATTATTTCAAGGGGAAGATAATAAAGTAACCATTTTTGTATCTCCATTCTTCTCCCGCTAACATTTCACGTCTATCAAACACGTTTTTTGTATCAGAAAAAAATCATATCATTACTGATTTTTGCATGAAGCATTCGAAAGGTGCTCCAATGATCGTATCAAAATCGTATCAAAAGTATTTTTATTGGATCAAACTGTAAATATAAATAATTCATTTTTTGAATAATTGATTGGTCAAAACGATTCTAAATCCGTTAAAAATTCGAAATTTCCAGCTTTTAGTGTTAAAAATTAAACTGTTTCATCTCGAGTCTTAATCATTAAGAAAAAGCAAACATCCGACTGAAACTTTGTAAACTATTTTTAATTAAAAAATTACTTCGGAAAAATGTGTTTTGTAACTAAACGCTTACACTAAATTTAAAATATTGGCTCAGTGTAAAATATTAATTCATGCTATTTTTAATTTTTTTATTTCAAACAATAATTATTTTATATTTATCAATATTTGACTGATTATTCAAGCCGAATTTATCAAAGCCAAATATTTAAAAATAAACAATTTGAAATTGAATTGTTTTACCTGGGAAAACTTGAATCGTTAAAATTTCGAATATCTTTTGAGCTTTGAACGTTACTATTTTGATTGTTATTTAAAAAGAAAGGCTTAATGTCTAAGGGAAGTTTTGAAAAGATTGAAAATAAATTGAAAACTTGAAATGATTTCATATAATTTAAACGAAGTTTGTACCAACAAAATTCGGCTAGTTGAACCGAAATTTCGGTGCAAATAGCCACAGCCTAATTTAAAATAAAATGTCGATTTTTGCAGATTTAAAAAAAAAAAGAGAAACTTTTTAAGAATTGTGAAAGGTTTCAAAAGAATAAAAACATTCTCATTACATTCCTAGGAAAATTGAAAACGATTTTTTATTTTTGAATATTATTTACAAAGAATATTCAAAAAGATTTTAAAAGATTTCCAAAATTGTTGAAAGAGTCTAGAATATTTTAACATGATTTTTTATAATTTGCGAAATTTCTAAAAGTTGAACGAAAAATTCTATTAATTTCAAAAGACATTCAGAAGTTCGAATAACATTTTAAAAATAATTTTAAAGTTGCATAAATTTAAAATAACTTCTAGATTTAACAATATTTTGAAATAAAATTAGAAGCTTTCCAAGAACGTCCGAACAACAAAAGTTTAAAAAATTTAATTTTTAATTTAAGAAGTGCTCAGTTTAAAAAATGCAATTGTCTATTTTTCAGATTTTCTATCTTAAAATTATTTAAATTAATGTAATTTCAAAAATTGAAAAGTTAACTCATTCTTTAATTGAATGAGTTCAAAATGATGACGTGGATTTATATTTTTAGAATTGAATCTGAATCTTTGAACTCATTAATTTTCAAAAGTTAAAAATTCTCAATCTAGCAGTTTATCTGCATTTTATTTAAAATTGCTCAATTGAAAATTGTTAGTAATTTCCATTTTTCAAGTGGATATTATAAAGCAATTCAATAAAAAAAGTGTAATTAAGAAACTTTGAAACCTCGGTTTCAAAAGTTCAAAATTCAAGTGGTACAATTTGAGTGCTTCAATTTGTAGTTTGTTTTTATTACTGCAAATGGTAGAAAGTTAAGCTTTAGAGTTCGAATTGCATAATTTTATTGACCGTGGAAAATGTTTTCGAAACCGGAAAAACCCGGAAATGACCGTGAATTTTTTTTTCGTTTAAAACGGCCACCCTGAATACAGAACTAGATAACCAACGTCTTTACCAATAATAAGGTTTTTCCATGAAAAATTGTTTTACTAAAGAGGTTATAGTCCGGGAGCTGGGTATGTTCCCGTATGCATTCAAGAGGCAAAAGGTAAAAACTAGTTAGCTTATATATTTTGACCCGCTGAATCCAATGGTACCGGTTAATTTTACGAGAAGTGGATAGGTTTTGTTTAAAACGCATTTGTTTAAACAAATAGGAAAAAATGGTTTTTCTTTATGGGACAAATTTTTTTTAGCAAATATGGACAATTCTAAGCATAAAAGTTCTCTTTCAACTTTTTTGTTAAATGCATATTTACAAAGTTATAAATTTTCAAAGTTCAAAATTTGACGTTTTTTACAAACTTTGAGTATCGATTATTCTTGACCTATTGAATATTTTTCGAAAATTGAAGAAGCAACTTGTTCTTTGAAAGCTCATCTACCTATTCATTGTACGCGA
>NC_046666.1:112506620-112536856 GCF_010883055.1 Belonocnema kinseyi | reverse complement strand
GGTACCATTGGATTCAGCGGGTCAAAATACATAAGATTAACTAGTTTTTACCTTTTGCCTCTTGAATGCATACGGGAACATACCCAGCTCCCGGACTATTACATCGAAATCTCATTTTAGGCTGTTCATTATCTTTAATTTTGTAACTAATGGGAAGGCGCTAACAATTGCGGTTCTCTTTGATAACATATGCCATAATAACTGATAATAATACATAATACATAATTACTATCTTTTAATAAACATTTGTGATAAGAAATTGTCTACAATATGATTTACATTTATTTGGGGCAACATTCTCTTGATCATATTTCTCATCTAAAAGTTTTTGAATAAATACAAAATAATAAAGGAGTTCTTCTTTCATGGATTAAGTAATATTTTTTTTTAAAGCAACAAACCAGATTCTGACTTACAATCTTAAATTTATGTTTTGTAAAAAGAACCACATTTGAAAACTTTTTCATGCAATTTGCTGTATTGTCGTCGGGAAAATAGACACTTTTATCTAAGTTCATTAAAAAGAATTTATCTGTTGAAGGTTAATTATTTTAGCTGAAAATGCCTTTCTTTGCTTGAAATGTCGTTTTCAATTTAAAAATTAATTTTCTTGTATGCACAATGACGGATTCCAGCTAAAGAGTTGTGATTGTAAATGAAAATACTAAAGTACGCAAACAAATTTGAGAAACATTACATTTTTGGTTAAAAGTTCTTCTCTCTAGTTGAAAATGGAACTAGTTGAAAATTCGGTTGATTTATTTGTTAATTGTAAAGCTTGATTATAAGCTTACTTTTAATCCGATCATTACTGAATTTTGACACGATCATTGGAGCACCTTTGGAATGCTTCATGCAAAAATCAGTAATGATATGATTTTTTTCTAATACAAAAAACGTGTTTTATAAGCGTGAAATGTTAGCGGGAGAAGAATGGAGATACAAAAAAGGTTATTTTATTATCTTCCCCTTGAAGTATTAATCTGAATTATTTAATGTAGTGTTAATAATTTTCTGTTCTTGTTAGATCATCTTCGAAATTATGATTTTACAAATGACTTTCTATATAAACAACAGTAGATGTGAAGCCAGAAGTATTTTGGAGGCGTGTCCAACAAAAGGTTTCAATTCACTTCAGAGCCTGATTATAAGCTTAATTTTAATCCGATCTTTACTGAATTTTGATACGATCATTGGAGAATCTTTGGAATGCTTCATGCAAAAATCAGTAATACAATTTTTTTCTTATACAAAAAACGCGTTTAATAGGCGTGAAATGTTAGCGGGAGAAGAAAGGTTCTCTTACAAGAATAGAAATTACTGTGCTTGACTGTACTAATAAGTCCGTTACTCTTTCGCTTGCCCTCGCGTATTTTCTTTGGCGGAAGAGGGTCGCTGATAGTCGCCTGTGGCCACATGACCGTGGTCGCTTCATGCCCTGGGAAATGCAGTTCGAAGGGTCCCAGGCATATGGAAGGCGTTGAGATTATTTACGATGGGTGCATTATGTTTTCTACCGTTTGAAGAAAAAAGTGGGCCTGCAGTAAATACATCTTTATTATTTCACCCCCCCCCCCCACCAGGCTCAACTCGGATTTTCGAAGAGTTTTGACACAGGTTCAGAAAAAGGCGGTTTTTAATATCAAAAAATTAATTTAAAATTTCGAAAATTTGCGGATGCGTTGTTAAGACATAAGGAATGTAAATGACAAAATCCCTACTTCGAGAAATAAAAGCAACTTCTTCAAATTAAGCGTTGAACATGATCAAAATAATTTTCAGTATTAAATAAATAATATAGCTACAACGAAATTATTAATATTGCACGGTAGCTCACCTTCAGACAAGCTCGAGACAATAAACTGCGCTCATTTTAACTGAGGCAATCGCTCATAAATGCAAAAATAATGAACTTCCAAAAATGTTTAATCTTTTCAATTTTCCGTGTAAACTATTCATTTTATGGCAATATTTTATATAACCTTTTTTGTTCAGAAGAATATTTGGAGTGTTTTATAATATAACTATTTTTGTTTTAAAAACAGCCGTTTCCATGGAAAATCCAAAAACATGAAATAATCCGCCATATTGAAAGATGGCGGCTCGAGCCCCCTCCCCCAAATTTACTGAATTTTGGGAGGTGTTTCAAGAACCCCTAAGGAAGCTTCCTGACAACTAAATTCATTGTTATAAGTTATTTCCATTTAAAAGCCTTCGCTGACTTGCCTATAAGGCATTTCGAGCGTGTCCCGTTTTGCTCGTGGGAGGCTCAATTTAGAGTATTGATGTTATTTTGTCCACCTGGGCATGGTATTTTTTAATTTCTGACGTTAGATTTTTCCGATTACTGGTCAAATAATTTTGTGGTCTCGGTGGCGTAATTGGATAACGCTCCAATCGTGAATAGTGGTCGTCCTCGTTCATATTCGAGTCGTGGCAGATTTTTCTCATTTCTCCAGAAAATTATTTGACCAGTAATCGGCAAAGTCTAACATCAGAAATGAATTACCCTGGTTGTGGCTGAAATTTTACCCCGATGTCGCTGGAAGCGGGTGCAATTTTCCAGATTAGCACCCGCTCCCGGAAAAATCCTGCGGTTGTCCTTATGACAAATTTTTAAATATATATATAATTTGTTGAATTTATTCAGCTTAGAATTAATCACTAAAAATTTACAGGTTACAAAGATGCAGACCGGTGTCATTCTGTGGATATAGGAACAACGAGAAATGTTCTGCTGTGGCCACGGTAGCGTAATTAGTAAACGCTCCACTCGTAAATAGTGGCGTTTCCTGCTCAAATCCGGGCCGTGTCAGGTTTTTTCTCTTTTTCCCAGAAAATTATTTGACCAGTAATCAGAAAAATCTAATATCAGAAATTAATTAATTATCCTGGTCAACAAAATATCATCAATACTCTAAATTGACTTAGTTTGGATAAATATAATTATTAACTTTTTTCTTTAATTTTTGTATCGAAAAATAGACTTTGAGTCAAACTTAATTTTTAGGGAAGAAACGAAAGCAGTACAACCTGAAATTGTTCAGAAATTATTTATTGAACTCCAAAATGTTGCTCCATAAAAAGGCAATCTGAGTTAAAAATATTTTCTTTAATTTTCGGTTTATTCGCAGTTAAAGATAAATCTTGATCAATCGTAGTTCATTCTTAATTATTTTCTATTCTGTGTTTCGTGTAAATTTAAAATTTTAAGATAGACGTATACAATTTCAAATTCAGTCTTCACTTAAATTTAGATTTAATTGTTAATCAAAAAATCTGTTTATTTCTAAAAAAATACTGACTATATAGTTTAGGATATATTAAATTGTGGAAATAAAGTAAAAAAATATGCAGGATTATATGTCTGAAAAAATGGAACAATATTAAAATCACGAGATTCTACATTACTGGTAAAGTAACCGACCTATTACCCAACACTGTTACCATCTCAAATTTTTCGGACTCCATTCCCGTATGGCCTGTTGCAGAATTTAATTAATTTTAATATATTAAGAATGTTTATAGATTCAGTTTGTATCAGAAGTAAAAAAAAATACTTCACCTATTAATCGATAATTTTTTTATGCTTCAAGTCTTTGAAAAAATGCTGAAAGTACATAATTTCTGTTTTTTTTTTGTATACTCATCTGACACGTATTTTAAAACAGAAATCGCATTACATTGCTATTTCTCCAACTAAAAGAAGCCACACCGGAACCATACCCTACTCTCCTCTACCGAATAAATAAATGTGCACAATGGCGTTTTAATGAAAACACTACAGAATTAGGAATATCCAAAAATTTTATTTATTTTGATCAAAAATCTTAAGAAAAGCCTTGGCAGTATCTTGCTGTCTTTATTTGTAATATAGATAGGTAAGAAAAGTAGTTATGAAATTTTCCTATGTGTTGAAGGGTTTTAGGGCAAATCTTTGCTGCAGGTTGTCAAAAGAAATCAACGTTAAAAAATGTTTTTATCAAGTTTTATTTAGGTTTTGTCGGAATAGATTTGGAAAAATACGGTCCTAGATATGACCGTTTATTTCCAATTAAGAATAAAGAGTTGGACACACAGGCAAAAATTCGAAAAGCATCGGAATAAGCTATTTGGGACAGTGGGAACTTTATTTGGAAAGATAAATTCGGTATAGAGTATATATAGGATGATAGCTTTCTCTATCCATCTCAAAAGTGCCTTGGCATATATTTGGCATGCTGGTATGGCTTTAAGATTAGGAACCAGTGATAGCTTCGCACCTCCGTAGCACCGAGTACAAGGTCAATTACTTTAACAGAATATTTTGGGTACAGTCGTTGCAGCTCTCTTTTGAGGTTTCGATACATCTCCTCCTTATCCTTCTCCCTAGCAGTGATTTTTTAGTCGGCCGGAGCCGGGAATTCGATTACGAATATAGTTCATTTCTCAAAGTCTCGGATAATGATGTCAGGTCTTGAGTGTGCAACCGAGACGGCTATCCGAAAATTGTGCTTCCAGAAAATTTGGCACTTTTAGTTTTGGACAATTGACTCTATCTCTATCTGAGCGTTTGGCAGGGTAAGGTTGCGAGCAACATCTTAAAAGCGATAAAGATGGTAATAAAGCACTTTTAGGGCCGCATTATGTCTGTAGAGATACGTAGTCGACTTTATGGAAGATTTTGAAAGTTGATTTGCATGTTTATCCCTGTAAAATGCAAATGGCACGACTTTTTCCAGCTGATGCATTCCGAACTGTTGAACACGGCGCCGATATGAGATGTTTCGATGCTCAGCAACATCGGCTCGTACAACTTCAGTTACCTCATTACTCCGAAGTAGACGCTTCTTAATCTTCGGTGTTGATATTGTCACTGAACCACTTTCGTTGCTCGATATCGCGGTGTGTAGCGATTCATGTTGAAAATTGTACTGGTTTGACGTTTACAACCCGCGATGCTACAATGGCGACAGGCGGCGCGCAATTTTTAAATTAAAAAAAACTTCGCTTTTGACTGAAAGTAACACGTTCCCTTTACTGCCTAAAACTTGGTAACGCGTTACCGTTACTTTTTTTAAGGTAACGCATTACTTTTAGTAACGCCGTTACTTTTTTATTAAATATTTAATACATTATTTGAATGTCCAAAAAGAACCTTAAGAATTTAGTACATTTTACTGAAAATTTTACTAAGGGCTTTTTTGGTTCCGTGAAAACGTATCTGATGTCGATATTCAAAAATTTATGATCCATTGTAAGAGGGAATTAACAACGTCAAGTAAGGAACAATTGACTATCAGTATGAGAGACGCGCCTGTCTATCAACTGTTTCGCAACTCCTTTATTGCCCCTATGTTCACTGCGTGATTTTTGAGCGTAGCAACAGGCAACTGTTCATTATCTTCTTTACTCCCACAAGTGTCACTGACTAGCACCGACGGCTGTCAACTGTTTCTCTACTCCTCTATTGCCCCTATGTTCACTACGTGTTTTTTCGAGCTTGACTACAGGCAACTATTTATTATCTTCTTTGCTTCTATAATAGCAGCCCCCTGCCTCAACCGTGCATGTGTATGTAGTAGTAGTAGTTTTCTTACGATCCGGAGGGGAAATGTCGGTCAAACTAAGCCAACACATGGCGTCACAAAAAGTAGGTCTGACTTTTTCATTGAATTGCATTAAGAAAAAGCAAAAATAATTAAAAACCTGATGCTTTTTGCAATTAAACAAAAAAAAATATATATATATATATATATATAAATATATATATGAAGAAATAAGAGTAACTATTACTTATTATTTAAAAAAAGAAAAGGTCATGAAAATATGTAGTTTAATATGAATAAAGATTAATGTTGAGATAAATTTTTAAAGTAGTTCGAACTTAATATTTATATGATATATTTTGCTGATATTATTGATTCTATTATTTGTTATAGTTAAAAAATGATTTATTGTTAAAATTAATAATGTAGCTAAGGAAAAAGTTAATAATATTCAAGACCTGAATTACAGAAATATATAAAACATATACATGATCAGAAGAATTAATAAAGAATATATCCCTTATATCCAATATAAATATAATAATAATTAAAACATGTGAGACTACAACTTAAGTTGCAAAGTAAAGAATCTTTGTACCTTTAAAATATTATCAATTTTAAGTTTTGAAGGAAATATTTTTAAAAAGTAATGGTAATTTTAATTAAAATGTTTGAAGGGAATAATTCGGTAAAAAGTCAATGGCAAGACTAATAAATAAGAAAATGGATTTAATATTATTTAATATAATGTATATAGTTATTTAAATTGAACCGAACATTATATATACATTTATACAGTTCAATAATTTATTTGTTGGTTACTCTTGAAACCTTTTTCCTCGCTGCATTCAACCCCAATAATTTTATTAAAAAATTTAAATTTAGATGAGATTGGGTATTTAAATAGTTAATTATATTATTGCAAACCTCATTTCTAAAATAAACAGAATATAAGCTATTAAACTCTATAAAAAAAACGTACTGTACACGTGACGCACAGTTTGAGGTAATGCACTTTTTCCATTCAAAAGTGTCTAGAGCCTTTAATTTACTTGCGCTTTTGAATTTTTTGTTTTAAATTAAATATCACTAAATTCTATAGATCTTGAATCTCCGAACTTTCGTCTCCTCTATTTTTTTAATTAATAACACAAGCCAACATGGTTTCGTTGTTGGAAAGTGGAGGGTCATTTCCGAAGTAATTTTTTATGTAGAATCCGATTCCAGGGTCAGAATGTGCCCATCACGTCAGGATTGAAAAATATTTGAGGTTATGTAGCCAAAAAATGGCGTTTTTGGCTACTTTTGAGGTTATGTGCAGAAGACACAAAATTTGTTGGGATTTTTTCTTTAGTTGTATCATATAGTACTGCTCTTTCTCTTTAATTTAAGAGTCGCAGAGTTTAATCACCATTTTTATTTACCAACCTCACCGATAGAAATCTCTGAGTATATTCTAAAAATTCTCTAGGGTGAGAAAAGCTCAGAGAAATTCTCCGCAGGCACTCAAGTGGATATAGTCAAAGGTCCAGGTAGTTCTTTTCAATGTTTTAAAGGCTTTAAAATGTCCTTTCCGAAATTGAAATAGAAATACGATCATAAATAACAAGCAGAGAGGCTGAAATTGAAATAAGAATTCGATCATAAATTACAAGCAGAGAGGCTATATCAATAGAGTAGCCGGGACTCAAGGGTTCTTTGTTAAGCTTTAGGATTAAAATTTAGAAGTAGGTTTTTTAAATTTCATAGTTAACAGCCTAAAACATAATAATTCGGAATCTACGAGTTTCGATGATTTCAGATATCTAACTTTTTTTTAAATGCCTAAAATTGGAATTAATAGATGTTTCTCGTAAATAGAATGAGATATGCCAAAATTACAACATTTTTGAATCCAACTAGCAAGTTGTATGTTAATATATAAGTAATAATTATAAATGAGTATAATGAGAAAATTCATGAATTAAAAAAAAAGTGTTAATAATTTCAAGAGAAATTTAAAAAGCGATAGTCGGATTAGCGACGGCCAACTACTGTAAATAACTCTGCCCGCCCGGTACGTGACGAATACAAAAGGAACATTATAATACCGTCGCACCACTCTTAAACGGATCACTAAAGGGACCTTGAAAAGGACCCAAATCTCTCAGACTATCTCAGAGACTAAATTGTTTCAAATCGACTCTGCTTATAGTCTCAAATGGGCCAGGCCATTTCGCTGAAGAATTCTCGGAGATTTCTATCGGTAGGAAAATTACGCCAATTTGAAATTACGAGATATGTCCTATTGTGTGTCCCATTATATAATATCTCGACTTCAGATTCGTAATCAACAATCCCGAACACCCCCAAGTACAAATTTTCAAGAGAAAACACCATGTAGAAAATATCTGCCTCAAAGTATTTAAAGCAAATGCTTAAGACATAATGGGACATATCTCGTAATTTCAAATAGGCGTAACTTGGTAAAGAAAAATGGTAACTGAACTCTGCGACTCTTAAATTAAAGAGAAAGAGCAGTACTATATGATATAACTATAGAAAAAATCCCCAAAAAATTTGTGTCTTCTGTACATAACCTCAAAAGTAGCTAAAAACGCCATTTTTTGGGTACATAACCTCAAATATCATTCAACCCTGACGTGATGGGCAAATTCTGATCCCGGATTCGGATTCTACGTAAAAAATTGTTTAGGAAATGACCCTTCACTTTCCAACAACTGACATCACCCCATTATTTGTAGGCCTGTGTAATTTTTCCACTCAAAAGTATGGAAAAACTACAATTTGGAACATAACAATTTTTTACGCTTTTATAACTGATCAGGAGAACTTTATATTGTTCTAAATGAATGTTTAGGGATTCATAGAATACAAATAATTTGTTTATTATTCCATTTATTTGCTATAAACCAATTTTATGAACAAATTGACAAATAGTATTATTATGACTGTTATTATGACTTCATAACAAAAATAATTTAAAAGTTTATAATATCAGCTATGATAAACAATTTTTGTGGCAAAATATTAGAATTCGAGATTTTTCAAATTATAATTTCCTTCAATGGTCAGAACGACTTAAGGTATTCCTTAAAATAATAAATATATATTACTATTTGATAAAATGTAACAATTTACGTTTTTGTAAACAAATTAGATAAACACATTTAAAATTTTGGCCCTTTTGCATAGAATTTTTTTTTGCACTGGAAATGTTTTAAGCTATTGGATGAATGACTGCTAGTCACAAAAATATTAGAAAAGTTAACAATAACCACTGTTATGAACAATTCTTGTGAGAAAATATTTAAACTCAAGGTTTTATCAAATTCAAATCTTCTTTGATGGCCATGTCGGTGGATTATTGTCAAAAGATTTTGTATTGAGTGAATCTTAGCAGTTATTGCACTTATTGATAAAACCTTACATTTGAATATTTTGTCATGAGAATTATTTGTAACATTAGTTATTGTTAACTTCTGAATTATTTTTGTGACTAGAAGTCATTCGCCCAACAGCTTAATATATTTCCAGTGCAAAAAAAAAATTTCTATGCAAAAGGGCCATAATTTTGCATTTGTTGATCTAATTTGTTTACTTAAAGATTTCGATCGAGTTCTTCGCGTCGACTTTCAAAGTCGATTAATCGATGGAAGAAGTCGACTTTTTCGACTTTTTGCCAGAATCGAATTTAATTCACTTAAAACTACTTACTTTAAACACAATTCGCTTAAAATTACTTTAACCCACTTTGAATGAAAAAAAAAGAAATAAATAGAGACATTTATAAAATATTTGCAAATAAACACATTATTGAAATCAATGTTTTGATACATTTCATCAATTTAAATAGTCATTTGAATTATTTTTCAAAAAAATATTATTCGTGTAAGCCATGCAAGAAGAGAAGTTGGCTGAGGTACTTTCCCTAGATGCGTGTACGCAGTTATTAGCTATCAGTCCTGCATGGGAAAATAGCCTTTCAGAAGGAACCAAAATAGTAAGTATTGGCAAAAATCTCATTGCCACCTTGTAGACATGTGCGTACTCCCCCTTCATAGAGTTCCACACGGCCAACGGATTTGGATTATCTTTCCGACTCACCATTGGCCCATTTAAATACTGCCGTAATTCTACGGGCAGTCCACCAGCAACATCTTGCCTGGCACTTATGGATCTTTCTCTCACAGACTGATCAAAGTCTGACAAGATATCGTCGTCGGGATCCAGATCCTCCTCAGGTTGCTGCAGGTTTCGTATTATTGCTCTGGTGTCAGCAGTAACTTGACTTTCAACCAATTTAGCTGTAAGAAATAGCGCATATTAATGTGGATAATACACCCAGAAAAAAGTTCTTGTTAAATTAAAGAAAACATTTTTTGATTCTACATAAAAAATATGTTTATGTTAAAAAAAAATTTACTTGATTTTAATCAATGGCGTCACGCATTTTCTTTCATTTAAAGAAATTATTTGTTCAAATGATTTGTTTGATTTAAAACAAAATTCTTTTGATTAAAAAAAGTTACTAGGAACAATGAAAGAAATAATTTCTTTAGAGTCATTAATTTGTAATAAGAAAATTATTTCTTTAAATAAACTAAATATTTATTTAAATCAAATAAAAGAATTAACAAAAAATTTTCTTTAAATTAAACGAATGTTTCTTCTATTTGATCAATGAAACTGATTGCATTAATCGAAGTAAACGAAGTGATAAGAGTTTACAAGTCGATGCATCTGCGTCTGTGGATGAATCTGATGGATCTGCTTCTTCTGCCGAACCTGATCTACTTGAGTCATCTTATGAAGCTGATGAAACAGAGTCATTCGATGAATCTGATGACCCTCTTGGAATACGTCTCAAAAATACCTTGAAAGACCTTAAGTGAACGGAAAATGGGTTTTTCAATCCTATCATACATCATTTCATTGATGAAAATCTTGGCATGCAGCCTAATGCTGGATTAGATGATAAAAGTTCTCCTGCTGAGATTTTCAAGACATTTTGTGATGAAGAGTTCATGGATATGATATGTGCACTAAGAAATATTTTCGAAGTTACTAAAACAAAGACTCTCAGAGAATCAGGAAAGTTGAAAAATAGGAATATAAAAATTTACTCCTTTAGATATCGATGAAATTTAGGTATTCCATGCTGTGATTGTTCTGATGGGCATAACCAAAAAACTAGAAACTTCTATGTGCTGAAGACCATATCCTATGTTGGAAACTACAATCTTTTCAAAATTGATGAAATATTATAGATTCCGATTAATTCTTTCTTTGAGTCACTTCGAATGTTCTGACGATGACAATAGTGAAGTTCTCCGTAAGATTCAACCTGTTTTAGATCACTTTGTTAGCAAAATTTGAAGCAACTTACATACCTGGAGAGAATATTTCTATCGATGAGTCTTCATTATTATGGAAAGGTCGCCTGAAATTTAAACAATTCAATAGAAAGAAAAGAACCAGATTTGGACTGAAATGGTATGAAACCTGTGATTCGAGCAATGATTATGCACATAACATCCAGGTATTTTTTTAAGGAAGGCTGGGGACGATACTTACATTTATGCGCGAATTGGTATTTCTGGCAAGTTGTAAAACAGCTAATTGTGAATCTCCATTGACAAGGTCGAACTCTTCATTGAAAATTGGTATTCCTCACCAAGTTTGTTTTGTCAATTAAATAATGAAAAGACGACTGTTTGTGGTACTGTAAAATTAAACCGAAAACACGTACCAGAAATGAATGCGAAAAATATTAAAAAGGAGAAATGAAAGTATTACACACTCCTAGACTGTGTTTCATTACATGGCATGATAAAAAGATTGTGTCCACCTTGACAACGAAACACATACAAGAAATGATTGATTCAGGTAAGAAGAATCCCAGAACTGGCCAAACTGTGATGAGACCAAATGTGGTTATTTTATATAGCGCTCAAATGGGAGGGGTTGATTTGTTAGATCAGAGAATATCTGCTTATCCTATCACGCGGAAGACTGTAAACTAGTATCCCAAAGTATTCTTCCGTTTGATGGATATCATTATGCTCAATTCTTTCGTAATCTATAAAGTTCTTCATACAGAAACTCGAATAACTGTTTTGGATTTCAAAGTCTTACTGGCGAAAGGTCTTATCTGAAAACATGGCACAGAACACACTCAAATGGGAAGGCAGTAATCAGGATTAAGTGAACGGATTCAATTTTTGGGCCCTCACTTCCCTGATAGTAACGAAAAAGCTGATAACGCCAACCCAAAATTTAGACGCTGTGTCGAATGCTACAAGAAAAACATAAAGAAGGGAACGAGCCTAATTTGTAAAGAATGCAATGGTATATCACTGTGTGCTGTGCCATGCTTCAAAGAGTTCCATGCATGAAAGAATTAATTTATACCGCAGGAAAAAATATGTTTAAAAACAAAAAAAATTATTCAGAATCCTCAATATTAGCTGAATCAAGTTGGAATTCCATATTTCTCTTCAAAATTAGCCAAATAATATAAATAAAATATCACTTTAAAAATATCACCCCCTTAAGTCTGTCTTATAGGATCCCGAAAAAAACCATAATTGAACTAATTGGTTTCGGAAGATTTCGACGTTAATTATGATTTTTTGCGGTTTTTTTTTCATTAAAATTGTTTCTGGTATATAAAAAAAAACATTTCATACTAAGAAATAGATGTTTACGTAAATTGTTTAAACAATTTATTATTGTCTTTAGAAATTTTCTGATAGAATTACGTTTGAAAAGTCTCGGGTTTTCACAAATTTGCCATTTGATGTTCAATTTTCAATTAGAGGGAGGTGATAGTTCATCAATGTTAACAATAGTGATTGTTTAAATAATTATTATTAATATTCTCTTTTCTTAATGGTGGAATGTTGCCGTTTTTCTTGATTTTTAAAACTATTTCTCTATTTTTCATTAGGAGTGGCTTAATAATTAATAAGATGTAGCTAAAATAATTGGATTCTGAATAAAATTGACAAAAACGTTTTCACTTATGGGAAATACGTTTTAAACATCATATGGGACTTTCGGGACCTCTAAATATAATTTTTTATTGATGCACTGTTCGGTAATCCCATATCGTACCGGATAAATAATTTTTTTAGATAAGGAAATGTGTGCAAAGAAGTCACATCTTTGCAGAAACATCTTTCATTATTAAATTTTGCACTTTAACGTAGTTTTCTGTCGGCTATTGCATTTCTCAAAGTTTTAAGACGATATTTTATGTATAAAAAAAGTTAACGTTAAAAAAATGTCGAGGTTCAGAAAAAATATATGAAAAAGACTTTCAGTTTTAATTTGGTCGGAAATAATTTTCATTGAAGTTCCTACCCTATTCAAGTACCTAAACGTACTTTATTGTACTATAATACATTTTCAAAAGCTTCAACTCGATATTTTATTCACAAAAAAAGTACTTAGGTTCAAAAAAATATTCAGTGACCTGATAAAATGAGGTCGGTAATATAGGTATTTGGCTGTGTCATATGCCCTTAACATGTAATGGATCCTTATGAGCGTGACGAAAGTCAATTTATTCGGAGCGACATGTGGTCTCCGCACATTTTTCCTCAATATATAAAAGAAAACTACATTAACCACTAGTTAATCAAATACTAAACTGTACCTATTCTGTTCAAGCTGATTTAATAAATGTTTTCTCGAAATTGACAATTTTTAACAAAAAATGACCTTGTTACGACACTTTTTCAAAAACCATTCGCGACTTTAACGCACTCTGTCGACACTTTCTGCCAAAGAAATCGCTTACCAGCGCTTGACGCCTCTGCGAAACACCTTCTTTCCGAATATTTCCGAATGTCTCGTTAGTTATAACTCGTTCCGAAAGTATGCAATTTCTTTCCAAAAATATGTCGCGCGACTGTTGGTAATCGCGCTTCGCGCTTGATGCTGTATTGATCCCGCGGTGGATGGTGTATTTATCTCGCGCTTCGCGCTCGATTATCTATTTAACTCGCGTATGCACTCGCTCTTTGTATTTTCTTACATTTTTGTGCAGACCGTTTGAAATTTAAGGTTGAAGCATCGGCAATTTAATTATTATAAAGTACACATTGTATTTATCATTACAATTAATAATATGCATTGATATTAAAACGTACTTATTTTTCACAACGTTGAAGTTTGCCACAGATATGGATTTTAAACTTGTGTAATTAATTTAAAAAAACTAAGCCTCCTATCGAAAAAGAAGAAACATCTCTCGATTCGCCTCGGAAATATCTCTGTACGCATTTTGTGTTTTATTGTTTAACCAATTTATTGAACAAATGCACCATTTTTTATCTTTCTCCATTTGTTACAAAGTGGGCATGTAATCGAAAAACCAAGTGCACCATTGCATTCCTATCGAAAATATATAGGTGCAATTTCTTTGTTTTTTTAAAACAATTAGTGCATTTTTTGTTCACCATACTGTTGCTGCGTGCCTGTAGATATTGATTTCGAATTTGTGTAATTAATTTTAAAAAAACTAAGCCTTCTATCGAAAAAGTAAAAACATCTCTGGATTCGCTTCAAAGTATCTCGGTGCGATTTTTTTTAAACCCATTTTTTAAACAATTAGCGCATTTGTTGTTCAGCGTACAGTTGCTGCATGTCTGTAGATATGGATTTAAAATTTGTGCATTTGCTTTAAAAAAATTAAGTCTCCTATTGAAAAAGTAAAAACAAATGCAACTCCGTGTACCATGCGCGTATATTTGAATAATCTCCAAAGTTTGTCAACTAAAGTTTATTGAGACACATATATGTGATATATATCTTTGAAATATTTACTCCTTGTATTCACCGAAAAAAATATGTAACTATATTAGTTCAATAATACCTTGAACTAATACGCTTCGCATAAATTAGAACTCAGTAGGTAAAAAAGTCGAACTGGATCTCTTCATTTAATTTGTAATTTTATCGGTTTGAGTATAGAACCGACGCTATAGCAATACCGAATTACATCGATTAAGTAAGTATTGAAATGGAGCAGTTCTTCAAGTAAAACTCGCATCATACATAAGTTGAATATCAGCTGTTCTAAAGCATCGAAAGAGATACTGTTCCACTTTTGTATCGGGTACGTAACGAAATCTGAATCACAGTGCGTCGATATAGATATACTCACTATGCTTCGCTCCGTTCGACTCTGCTGGTTCGAATGACGGCGAACAGCGAGGATCAAACGAATCTGTAACGTTTAAATTTGAGAGCACGCGAGATTTGATATTTAAATAATTATTCTTTAATTTTTCCTTACACATATTGTCCGGCGCTTCATCTCAGCGCAATGCTCCTGCGAAGCTTCTAAGTAACAGATTCGTTGGATCCTCGCTGTTCGTTGACATTCGAACCAGCAGAGTCGAACGGAGCGAAGCATAGCGAGTATATCTATATCGACGCACTGTGATTCAAATTTCGTTACGTACCCGATACAAAAGTGGAACAGTATCTGTTTCGATGCTTTAGAACAGCTGACATTCAACTTATGAACGTTGCGAGTTCTACATGAAAAACTGCTTTATTTCAATACTTACTTAATCGATGTAATTTGGTATTGCTATATCGTCGGTTCTATACTCAAACCGATAAAATGACAAATTGAATGAAGAGATCCAGTTCGACTTTTTTACCTACTGAGTTCTAGTTTATGCGAAGGTATTATTGAACTAATATAGTTATATATTTTTTTCGGTGTTGTAACTAATTTTCCTGATTTAATTAGTCTTTATAATTCATTTTCTACTTTATATTTTAATTTTAATGCTAACCTTAATGCTGTGTTAGTTGTTGGATTAGTATTGTATTTTAAATAAAACTTGGTTTTTCACCTTTTATCTATTTTGACCTGGAGAGAAAAGTTCCGAATTCTTCTTTAATCCTTGTGTGCACGCCTAACTTTATCCACGTTGTCCGCACACCCAGGGAACCCGTGTACCCGCCTCTCTTTTTTCAATTTTTTAAATATGTATGAGATACAAATTTTTTTTCTTCATTTATTCCAATAAATCAACATCAGAAGTAAGTGCCAGAGGAATTTTTTAAACAATATACATAGTGTAGCTTGTTTAAAAGGAGAATAGAAGGTGTTGCCGTGAGTGGGTACAGTCTGCGACATCGCTGTAGTCAGTGCAAATCGTCTTTTTTCGGTGGTGCGGATGTGTAAACACATATGTTAAGAATGTGAACAATAAAGGTTTTTATCATCTTAAATTTCATGTATGCTATCACTACTCAACTTATTTCACATAAATAACTCAAATATATTGATAAGGAAGTTATAATCCGCTCAAAATTGAATTCTTTCTATGGTGGGTACCTTGGTACCCTGGGTGTGTCCATGAAGAAGGTTTACGGAAAGTCGATTATTTTTGCAAATAAAACAAATCTTAAATGAACTATATGCACGACTCGCTTGCAATTGAACCAAATGAAGATGATGTGGACGTCCGAAGCGGAATTTTTTTTTTATTCCAGATACAGGCAAAAATGTATAGTGGTGGATACACGGGTATCCGGGTGTACACACAAGGGTTAATACTTTCTATTATTTAATTTTATTCTTGTAAATTTGTAATCACTGCAGAGGTTGAAATTTATAAAGGCCATAATTCAAATCTTTCCAACCAGTATCTACTAATTATTGGTGGTCCAATATCTCCAATTTTTATACAAATATAACAATTCTTTTTTATTGCTTAGTTCAAATCAGTAATTGTTTTAGCATACATTTTGGTCTCATTGTAGATCCGTCATAATATTTGAATTCTTTATCTACTTCTAAAATTGGGCAGTCTGGAAAATCCTTTTCTCGACAAGTTTCGTTTACTACAGCTATATGTAGCTATATGTATGTCGTAAATGTACGTATATCAACTTAAAATACTATTTTACAATATTAAATCTTAACTTTCAGTCTTCACCTTTTTACCTATAATGTCAACGAACTTGTTTACTAGTTTCTGATTTATCTACAGCATTTTTTTTGCTCAGTACATCTAACTAAATTCTTTTCTCTGAATTTAAAACAACTGATGTGACATGTCTTTTAGTCCTAAAATATTTGCACAATCAATTTGAAAATCTCCAGTCTTTAGCAAAGTACCTGGTTTCATTTCAACAATAACAATACCGAAAATTCTAGGTATTCCTATCTGTTTACGTCTTTGTTGATGATCTCGCCTCTGCTGCTTGTTCTGATGCCCTTGCATGCTGTGATGATCTTGATCGCGACAGATTCCTGTTTCTTCCATTTTTCAAATTTGATTGTACAATATTTCACACTTTTTCCATTTTTTAAACTGCATCGAATGGTTCCTATATGGATTTTTACTAGCTGAATATTTTCTTTCATATAATGTACAGAATTAGTAGGTTCTTCCTTAAATAGTATTTTTGCATTCTTATTCACGAGTGTAATGTAATCGCCCAAATTTTCGACCTCTGCTTTTTAACGGATATTTACGTTTCGGCACACAGAGTATAGAAATCATAACATATTGTCGGTGACTGTCTGTATGTATGCTTACCTTAATCTTGTAGCCACTATAACTTTTGAAGCATTAGACCAATCGAGTCAGCCTTTCATAAGCTTTTCAAGGCTCCCAAAATGAAGGTTAAGTTAACCAGATATTTCTAACCAAAATTAAAAATTTTAGAATTGCAAATTATCCAAGTGGAACTTTCAATTTCGATCAAAATTAGAAAATTTATACACTTTTGAAAATTTTCAAAAAATAGAGAAAAATATTGTTCTGATAGATTAGGAAATTTCATTCAAAACTTTCACTGGATGTCAAATATATTGGAAAACTATATTAGTTCAATTTTCCGATTAGACCAAAATAAAAAAATAAGTGGTTTTTTAAAATTTCAAACAAAATTTAATAGTTTTCGAAATTTTTGTCAACGTTTTTGGTACATTAAAAAAAATCTTGAAGACTATCCTTATGGCCTTACTAATTTGGATGAAAATTAAAAAAGTTCTATTTTTTCAACATTTCGAAAGTTTTCAAAAAAGGAAAAAAAAAACTTTTTCTGGAAGAGTTAGAATATCAATTCTAATTTCTACTGAATATAAAATATATTTCGAAACTATTCTCATGAAATTTTGTAATTAAACCAAAATAAAAAACAAGTTCGATCATTTTCTGAAACATGAAATTTTTCTTTTTAGGAGATCCGTAAGAAATTATTTTTAGTAGATTTAAACAAGATTGACAAATTATCTTCATAAATTTTATCATTTGGACACAGATGGAAAATATTCTAGATCATTTATTTAAAGTAGAGTTTTATTAGAACCGAAGTTTGAAAGAATGGAACCAAAGCCTACGGCTTAATGTATCTATTAAGTCAATTTAAAAAATGTTTTTTTTATCAACATTATATTGAAAAACATGACTTCTTATACGCTCTTAAATTTGGTCTACATCGTTTTATTTTTCAAGGAGAATTGGCTCTATAACCTAATTATCGAGCGCGAAGCGCGAGTTTCGCAATGAGAACGTAATCGTCGAAGCCGCAGGTGCTTTGAGAACCTTTTTTTAAATGTAAAAAAAATGTATTCCAATTTATGTATGTAATTTCTAAGAAGTTTAAACAACAGTTGTCTGTTTAAGTTAAAATATTTATGATACTTGAAGTATGTATGTATGGGGAATTCTCTGTAATCAATAAATTTGATGTGCTGCTTTCTCTTTTGTGGTTTATGGTAGGATTAAGATTAATTGACCATGAGATAAGCTTATTTGTGACTTAGAGTGTATAGGAACATTGTCATTGGAACGTAATGTTTGTCACAAAATTTGCGTGTCGCTTGTGTAGAGTTAACATTTTTTACTGTTAAACCAACAAAAACGTTTATAAGCGATTTTTCTTTAGAGACAGTTCAAGCTTAATCTTTAAGGAATAATTTAATTTCGTGCCAGTTTGCTAATTCCAGATATTAGCAAATTTATTTTTTATATAAATGAGAAAATGACTTCACACAAATAAAATTTCGCTGGTGTAACGGACACAGCTTTTTACAAAATTAGTTAAAATGAATGAAATACATTATAGACATCTCGTTTTCAATCATATGCATGAGCACATAAAAATCGACTAAAAAATTCTATGCACTTTCATGATGATATACGAAACATGATGGAGAATAAAAAAGGAGAAAGATAAGGTGAGAATATTAAAAAAAGAAATTAATTAAAATAAATGATTTAAATAATTAAATTAGTTTCATTGTTTCAAAAATACAGTGAATACCTTCAGATTTACACATTTTTGAAAACACGTATTAATAGTAAGTGGAAAGATGTAAATGGTAGTACTCAAGTCGCGATGGAGGTATCAGTAAATGATGTATATAATCTAATGATGCACAATTAAAAAGGATATCTCAAGAAGTAGTGCAAAAATATAAAATATGGAATCAGACACTATAACCCTAATAGCTACGCAGGAAGAATACAGACAGAAACTGAGTGAAGTTCGAGTTAAGTGCAGTGAATTACAAAAAGTAAATAATGATTTAGAAAAAATTCAGTAATCGCAGCTCTAAGTCTGCATCCTCACATCGAAGTTCGAAAAGCAACAAAAAAAGCAAACAAAATGATTTTTCACGCTCAGGAAATAACAAAAAGCCAAAGTAGAGTGAAAATATCCAAAGATTTCTCACCCCGAAAAATGTCCCCAACCTCGACTAAAGTTTCAACAAGAGTATTGGTCCAGACATTACGTCGAATTAATAAGTGGAATTTCCAAAAAAGTCCAACTTCCAATGTTTCTAATGCGAAGGTTTCGTTAAGGTGTCCCTTCTTAAATATCAAAAATTCTAGAACCGATCGATTGCCAGGCCGGGTTTTTTTTTGTTAAACAGTCCCAAAACTTACTTTTGGGTGGATGGATAATTCTCATTGCATTTTACAGTCAAATGTCCAACAGAAAAAGAAAGATGACAAAATTATGAAAAAATTGGGTTAATTCCCATTGTTGAGGAAAAAATAATCCATTATCTTCCATAGGTTCCGAGTTATAATAAAAAGAACAATGTTCTACCTATAATAGGTCATAACTCTAATAGCACAGAACGTTCCTGGAACTTTCCGCGGGAACTTTCGGAACGTTGTAGTGGAACGTTCCAGGAACTTTCCCTGGGCGTGTCAAATGTCCGGCACTTGGGAACGTTCCACTGGGACCTGAGAGGAACCTTTAATTATTGTTATTTTTAAAAACAATTATCTCGTGAACCGTAAGTGTTAGATAAAAATAGAGATGTAGTGGCGAGTGGTGGGAGGTGTTTACGGGATCAAATAAAAAATAAATTGTTATTCATCACTTGGATAAAAACATGATTTATTATTGAGCTTTTTAATTGAATAAATTACGTTCATCATTCATATGTTCAAAATTGTTTTCCATTTTTTTAAATGTAGACGCATTCGCACAACACTCAAGAGATCAAGTTTTGTACAAGATAAGTATTTTAGATTTCCAAGCTTGGTAAAATTATCTTGAATGACTGTAGTTTTATGACCTGCGGAGGGCGGCGATGATTCTAATTCGCAGTGATTTCTGTAAATTTTACATAATATTGCATCCAAATTTTTTCGCAATAAAAATAAGTATATAATTGATTAGTTGAAAATAATGGCATATCAAATTTAATTCAATAATCAACCAAGTTGTAAATAAATGATTGAATGGATTACTTTGTATGGAAATACTTACTTACACACCACCCAAGAGGTCGAGTTTTTGGCGAGTTTTTTTTTTCTAGTGGTATTCACGGGAGGCTTCATCCACTAACTTCTGTTAGTTTGTCTTTTTCCATTGTCTTTAATTCAAGCGCATACGCTTGGATGCGATTTCCTCTACATCTTCGCCCCTGTCTTCGTTAAGGTTCTTCTCATCCAACAATATAGAAGGTTCCTCATTCATGTCTATGTTTTCGTCATCCCTCTATTTCTGGCTGTAAGATGTTAGAATATGATTTGCCGCAGCAATTGGCACAGATGTCTGAGCAATGAAGCCTCATCTTCTTGCGTGTGCATCTTCCCGAACAGTCCTGAGTTCACTCGCAAGAAATAGTTTGCAGTAGATCTGCAGGTATGGGATCCATTTTCATGGTTATCGGCTGCAAACCGTTGGCGCTCCCCTTGAATCCCGAATCCTCTGAAGAATGTTGCTGTTTCCCTTCCAAAATTGGACTTGATAGCACAATGTTTGACTGTGGTATTTAGCAGTCTCTTCAGAAGGTGTTAGGCTAGCAAGGTTGAAAGTATTCCTCACGGAAGTTTTTTTGAAGCACATGTATCTGAATTATTCTGCCTCAAAAACAATTTTGTTTCAGTTGTACATGCTTTGGAGAATCTTCTGTCCAGACTGTTGTACGCAATCATGTTCAGGTTAATTGCTCAATAATTTGTCGGCAAGTTTACGAAGATTTGCATCTGAGCTCATTAAGTTCAACAATTTTCCCTTGCCTTTTCAGAAGAAAGCTGGTGTAGTGTACGATCGGCAAAATGCGTAAATGAACGTTATGTATTTCTTCAACATTAGATACTTAAAAATATTACTAGAATATAGTTTCTGAGAGGTGGCGCTATCTTCAACGTCTTGCAGTACAGAAAAGCTAATAGCAACAACTTTGCAAGTTAGAAGTTTGATTAACTGAACCTTGTTTTTCTCATTTGAGAGAAATTTCTCAATAGGCATGATTACTGACATTTATTCATTGAAAGGAACTTTTGGAACCATCTGTCTTCCCTTACGTCGTAGGTGTTCAGCATTTTTTATGCCTTTTTTTCCAGGAGTCTCAGGATAGTCCTCGAAGATGATGACACTTTGGATTTTAAATTCTCGCTTTAAATAGACCGTGTACATCAAGATAATGTCCGTAAATCTGCATTTTGTTGCCAGCTTATCCGATGAAGTAGGAAACCACCATCCATTCCATGAATATATTTTCCGAAGTGAACTTCATCCGTAACTGGCTTGAAAGAAGCATAGAATTTCGCTTTCAATAATTCCATGCCAACTTCTAAGACATTGTGGCAGTTAATTTTGTTGTTACCCGTAATACCAGTACTGATAAAAGTGATATTTGTACTTTGTTCAAAATGAGGATGGGACGTGAACCAATCACTAAATTTTTTTATGTCAGCATTATCTGCTCAAATTTGTGATGGTCTTGAATGTACGTGCTGGTCAGTTGTACCTTAAGATGTATCATAAAAATCTGAAATTGATTCTGCAATATCGAGGACAAGAGGCATTGTTAAAATCCACTTAGCGAGTACAGTCTCAGAAATCCCTGTGCCGTGGGTAAGTCCGACTGTACACTTGATCTGCCTCATTAGATACTGTTCGATTGTCATGTCCGATGAGATTTCACATCAAAATTTGTGGGACTGGCGAATGGTCAAAAATCCTTCTTCCATAATTTGCTGAAGCTCATTGTTTAAAGGATCATCTTTCGCTTTTTGTGTGAGGTTCAGTATCTCCTAAAGGTAAAGATGACCTGATTCGGCATATAAGAAATGTCCACTAGCATGGAAATATGGCATATTTCTCGGCATGGAATCCAGGAGCAGCTGCCAATCACCAGATCTTTTAGCCTGTATGAATTGCCTTACTATGGTTGCACGCGAGCGAGAGAAGTTTAGTTGGAAAAAAGACGTAAGGTTTTCAAACTTTTTTAACGACAAATACATTGAAGTATGGGTCACTTAGCTGAAGAATACAACACACTTTTTTCAATATTAAAAAATTGCCCTAAAAATCAAGTTAGTATATATTAAATAATTTGACAATCTGATACATTGATAAAATTTGATACACACTTATTATTTCGAACTTATCTACCGAAACGACGAGACAAGTTCTCATTTTTTATGCAAAGTTTTCACTCATTGAAAGCATATGACTCAACGATAGAGGAATAAGAATAAGAGAAGAAATAGATAACACTGTCACATTAGAATTCCATTGAAATGTAAACATGTGAAATTAAGAGTCTAACTGGTAAAGTCGATGTTAAATGAGTGAAACTAAAATAAAACAATAAGGTCAGTCTGTGGGTTGAGACTTATTCAAAAGTATTAAACTAAATGGAAGAGGGAAACTAAATTAAAAAAGGAAAAGCAAAGTCATTTTAAGATGAAAGTGGATGTTTTATTGCTAATGTTATTTACATAGTAAATTCGCGTCTTACTCTAGCCGAATGGGTATTGAGAGTTTTAGATTTGAGATATAATGCGGGGGGGAGGGTATCGCGTACCTTGGATTTGTAAAAATGCTACTGGGGGAAGCGAGTGGTCCAGTTGTGGGCACGGTGATGGAGAGGGGGTTTCGGGTGATTCACTCTCGACAGGTAATAGTCTACGAGCAGCGGGCAAACAGCTAAACTGCGCTTGTGCTATGAGTGTCGATAGAGACTTTTATTCTAAGTCGAATGACAAGTGAATGTCGAGATTCTGGATCAACGGATTGATCTCGGGCCTTTTTAGCGGCCGCCCTCTATGGTATTCCTGGACCGGAGGGACTTGAAGTTGTGGACTGACCACCGGACTTGGTTCGGACATTTTTCTTCGGTGTCCTCTGTTTCGTCGGTACACTCGAGAGATTAAGTGAGTCATGGGTCCGGTATGTAGTCTGGGTGCCTCACAAGGCAGTGGTGTGGGATTTTGGGGAAGAGGGTCCTCGTTTTTTCGATCTGGATATCAGGGGTATCAGTTTGGGGCCTAGAGTTGGTTGAGACCTGGATAGCAAGGGTATCCATTGGGGGCCTAGAGTTGGTTGAAACCTAGATATCAGGGGGGTATCCATTGGGGACCTAGAGTTTGTTGAGACCTGGATATCAGGGGTATCCATTGGGGGCCTCGATCGGGTCTACTTCGTAGACCTGTCCACTAATCCATTCTAGAATAGTGAAGGGTCTGTTGCACAGGAGTGCTAGAGCGGCATTAAAACCTTTTTGGGCATCCAAGAGTTGTTGGTTTCGGACAAAGAATTGGTCTCCGATTTCATATTTTCGCGCGGATTCTTTGGGGGCTTTTTTCGGCGCTTTTTTCTTTAGGTACTGGGCCTCATGTTGCCTCACTTTATAGATCCGGGTGTTCCTGGAACTTTCAGTGGGTGCGGGTGGTCTTGGGAAGGTCCATTCACCAGGACGTTTGAGATTAGCTCCGAAAAGAACTTCGCTGGGAGTAAGCCCAGTTGCAATGTTACGTCAAGTTCGGGTGTTATAAAGACTCTCGGGAATGTGAAGATCCCAGTCTTTGTGAGGCTACACGGTTAGGCGTAACCTCATACCCTTTATTAGATCTTAGTTGATCCGGGGTCTTTTTCAGGGCCGCCATCGACGAAGTTTTTCGCCGGACGGTCTTTGTCGAGAATCCGGATCAACGGATTGGGCTCGGACCTTTTCAGAGGCCGCCCGCTACATACTTTCTAAGCTGGAGGGACCTGCAAGAACATTTATGACAAATCTGTCTTGGCCCCTTGACGGTTAGAATAAACCAGATGAACTTGGGTGCCTAATGAGGCAGTGGGCTTTAACCTGATTGTAATGACGACTCTTGGGGCGATCTGGCCAGCATGGGTACCTATTGGGAATCGCAAGTCTATGGTAGCAGGAGTACCCATTGGGGTCTTGGTGGAAGGAGACGTTTTTGTCAGTAACATCGTGCTCAGCCAATATCTTATTCGGAATCGCCGTCGTCTGCCTGGTAGAAATGCGGCAATAATTTCTGACGGGAATATATTTGTACAACGATGAGGGGGCGATTTACCACTGGGAGTGAGCGTCATACAGAAGGTTGATTTATGATGTGGAGTTTATTCTTGATGGGGAAAGCAAAATATTTGAAGGGGGTGATTTCCTATAGGGCCTTGATTTTGTTAAAGAGGTGGATTTCCCACAGGGGGTTGGATATTTCCCACAGGTCCTTGTTTTTTTCCAAGGGGTCTTTTTTTCAGGGGTATCTAGGTTCACAACAGGGCTTAAAGTAGAGAATGCTGTTCGGGGAGAAGTCCATGCTCTTGAAAATATTTCCAGGGCTTAATTCCTGGTTGAGAGATCGACGGGGGTGTGTGAGGGATTCCCACATGTCGAAGTCGTTCATGTCGAAGTCCGTTGAATCATGGGCGCCACTGGCTGTTTATTCACTCCTAGAAGTGAGGAATTTTTTTCGTTAAGAGTAATGCATGCCCTGAGCAGAGGGGTACTGTTTATAAGTATGGTGGGTGGTCCAGTTGTGGGTACGGTGATGGAGAGGGTGTGTCAGACGGGAGCAATCAAGTGAGATCCAGGAGGGAAGTCCTTGATTTGGGGGTTGAGCGAAGAGGCCAGGGAGATGTACCTTGAGCCGAAGCCCGGGAGATCTGACTTCTGGGTCTCGTGGACAGTACTTTTATGGGCTTTGCTTCAGCAGCGGCACACCATTCACGACGTATCGAGTGATGGTTCATTAGCGAAAATCATTTTGGTGATGTTGCTGGGAGGGTGTTTCGCGCGATTGGTTCACTCTCCACAGGTAATAGTCTTCGAGCAGCGGGCAAACAGCTAAACTGCGCTTGCGCTATAAGTGTTAATAGAGACTTTAACATTTTTACGGGGCTGCGCGAAATGGAATTTATTGTAAGTCGAATGACAGGTGTACTTAGGATGCCCAGGCGACGAAAGAAAGAATCAGGGATGTTAGCTAAATATAAGTCATGGTTATAAATATTATTTACAACCATGAATATAATTTAGCGGACGTCAGCAATGTAGTTAATAAAATATGACAGTCAATTCCGAACAATGGTAATCATCTCAAAATGTTGAGACCAGAGTTTCCCTGATGGTCATTGCTGCCCTTCGCTGTCATAAAAATACAGTCACTCAAGATAATTTTACCAAGCTGTGAAATCTAAAATGATTATCTTGTGCAAACACTTGATCTCTTGAGTGTTGCACAGATGCGTGTATATTTAAAAAGAATGGAAAACAATTTTAAACTCATGAATGAAGAACGCAATTCATTCAATCAACTTACTTACGGCAAGATATTTTTATAACAAATTATTATAAAACTAATTTTTACAGCCTTACCGTTTTTCAACTTTTAAATTTTATATACGAACAGGTGCTCTCTCTTTGATACCTGAGAATCGAATTTTTTTTTGGAAAATGCCTTTATATATTTGAGAATCTTTGAAATACTGTAAAATTGTTGCATGAAAAAATGTAATTTTTGGATTTTCCATTATTTTTTATGCCGTGAAAATTAGAATTTTTTATTTTTCAAGAAAATTCAAAAAGTTGTTATAATAATCTTGTTGAGCATTTAAAGATCAAACTTTTTCTTCTCTTGCCTTTTTTCATATTGTCCGTTATTTGGCTGAAAAGGTTAATTTTCGTTGTTTTTTGGTATTTTGTAAATACTGTAACTCTGGTAATTTTTTTGTTTTATGCAAAAAGTCATTAGGATAAATTGTTCAACTTTTTGAATACTATAAACATCCGTACAGAAAATTTTTGAATTTTGAAAAAAGTGGTCGCAAAAATATTCAAAATGCGCTCACTTTTGGAATTTTATTTCCAAAATAACTGGCCAACAAACCTGACCTTCAGTTTAGGGCACTAAAAGAGTGTACCAGAGGCCAATCTGATCGAATGATTTTTTGAAAAGTTATCGTGCTCACGGATAGGCATACATACATACATACATACATACATACATACATACATACAGACATATTCGTAAAAATCTATTTTTCGGATTCAGGGGGTCTCAAAACGTGGACATTTGACAAAGAGTGGGGGGGGGGGGTCAAATTTTACACAAATCTAATACCTTCTCTGATGAGAATGTAAAAAGGCCAAAAAGTAATCATGAATATTGAACGCAAGATTTGTTTACAAATAATTATTTATTTATCACTGGCAAAAGATGTATTATATATGATAAATGCCTCTATGCAGGAAGAGTGCACTTTCTAAGGTCATATCTCGGGACCTACTGTGGCTAGGACTTTTTTTTAACTTACTCTAAATTGACACCTCTTTTATTTATTCTCTATATATATTGCCGTGGAATGCACAGGAAACGATAAATTTGCCAAAAAAACGAAATCTCCATTTTTATTCTAAAATACAACCAAAAAATTAATATTTGAAACCTTGCCACTCCCAAAATAATAGGTCTAAAGAGATTTTTTCTTAGATGTGCGCAGATTTTTGTAGACTGTTTCATTATCTGGCATCATTAACGTAAACTAGACACTATTTATTTTTAAAAAACTTACTTCACTTTTTTTGCCGTAAAAACAGGCAAAAATGGGCAACTTTGAGAGATTATAACGTATGACCTATTATAGATAGGACATAGTTATTTTTTTGTTTTCACAGAGATTTGAGTCTACTTTCAATTACCTGTGGAACACTTTCCCGTGCAATAATTAGGTGCGAAGATACACAGTATTTTTTGAAACTTAATATTTTTTCGCTGATAATCGAAAAAAGTGGGGATTTTTCAATATATTATAACTCTAAACCTATGGAAAATAGCGGATTAATTCTTCAACAACATATTTCATAAATTTGTCCTCTTTCTTTTTTCAGTTGGACATTTCGCTCCAAAACGCAATAGGAATTATCCGTTAACGCAAAAGTAAGTTTTAGAACTGTTAAAAAAAACCGGTTTGGGAATTGATCTGTTCGAGCATTTCGGATATATCGAAAGGGACACCCTAACGAAACTTTCTCATTGAAAACATTTAGAGTAGGATTTTTCAGGAACCAAACTACGTAGATGCGTGGAGTATATCGGATTCCCAAGATACAACGTTATGAGTAAATATAATCTCCGGAAATGTGCACGGTCGTGATAACAGTCAATATCTTCAACATCACGTTAAATTTAATGACATACTATGTCTCTCGGAAACGTAGATTACAAGTGGACCTTTCGAAAACAGTAATTGGTATGGAAGACTTTATAATTATGAGCAGCCCGGCAGTTCAAGAAGCGTCCAGGGTACGAAGAATAACCATATAGTAGGCGACATTAATCGTTTAACCAACATTATCATTACGGGGTACAAGAAAATAAAACGTAATCGGAAAGCAATAATAATAATCAAAGATCTTGTCTATTCAAACCCCCAATCAAGTTTTAAAGAATTTTTAGGTACTATAAAAAAACTTCTCAAAACACTATCTACCGCTGGGCCTAATGATTTGTTAATTTTAGGGGGTTATTTGAAATGAAGAGTGAGCCAGTTGAATTGAGTAAGTGATGAAGTACAAAAAAAAATAGTATTTTGCTCAACGCTAAAGATTTGTGGGATAGTACGTGTAATACGGGGGTAAATTGCAATTTGAATGTATGAAAGACAATGGCTTTATACAAATTAATAACGGAACAATAAATGATACTCCAGCACAAAAGAAATAACCAGATCTGATCGTTTGCTTGTTTTAGTGTCTTTGAAGGAAAAGATATACATATATAAAATCTATAAAATCTTCAGAGCTACCATAAATGAGAGAATTGTTCGTATAATCGGATTCGTGTGTTAAGAGATGTATGAACAACGCTGCTCGAAGAAAGGCGTAGCAGGATGTCCACTCAAAAAAGTGGGGTTTCCCATGCATTTTACACGGGAAACTTCAAGTCAAAACCGGCACCTGTTCAAATAAAAAAAAAGATGGAATCTCTATTTTCGGATTTGGAAGGAAATGGGGTGATCGTTGCCCTCTAAAAAAAGAATTTTTGAGCCACATTCTTAAAGTTTAATTCAATAAAATACATAAATTTTTAACCTGATAGTTAAATTTTCAACCAAGAAGATACGTTTTTTACCAAGAAGACGCATTTTCAAGAAATTACATAAATTTTTAACTAAATAGTCTAAACAATAGATGTGTTGCTAGTCCACATTTTATTTGATTAATTGTTAGTTTATATTTTGTCGTTTCGAACCATTTTTACTTTAATTGTTTATTTTTCCAAATGAATAAGATCAATCTTTTACCAAAAATGGAGTAGTAAAATTTTCAATAAAAAAAAAACGAATTTTGTTAGAAATTGTTGAATTTTCAAAACAAAAAGAGGTATTTTCTGCAAAAAGTTGAATTTTCAACAAAACAGTTAAATTTTCAGTTAAAAAGAATTAATCTTTAACAACAAAAAATGAAAATCAACTAAAATTATGAATCTTAAAACCAAAAAATTAATTTTTAAGAAAGTAGAAAGTGAATTTTTAACCTTAAAAGATGAATTTTATACGAAAAATGTGATAGTTGACATTTTAGCAAAAAAGAATTTAATTTAAAAAAAAATTTATATCTAACCAACAAATACGAGTTTTCAACAAAATACTTAATCCTCAACTAAAGGAGATTAATTTTCGACCAAATAGTTGCATTTTTAACTAAAAAAATAGTTTTTCTACTACAAATGGCGAATTTTTAACAAAATACATACATTTTCAACCAAATAGTTCAAATGTCTACCAAACTGTTGAATTTTCGAGCCGAAAGTACGGATTTTGTACAAAAGAGGAGGAGATTCAACCCGAGAAGATAAATATTTTTTATTTAAGATACGAAATGAAATCTGCTTTCATATGAATCATTAAATGCCTTAAAACCAGAGTATGAAAGAATTCATAAATCAAAAATCAGACTTACAAAACTTCCCCCTTTCCGGCTCATTAGAGACATTTTTGTAACAAAGACAAAAGAGGGAGAAAAGGGCAAGATTGAACCAAAAACCAATTGCTCACTCTTCTCTTATTCTTTCTCCGTCTTTTTTATGCTACTCGGGGACCAACATGTTTCAAAGCCAATTTAGGCTTCTTCATCAGGGATTATTTATGGGAAACTACAGGTATGAATAATAGAACGTATGCTATTAAAATTAATATAATACCTGAAAATAAAACAATGAACATTTGTAGAAAAAATCATTCAATTTAAATTCTCCTTTGATTAGTGAAAATTGAAAAACCTATTTTGGAAAATGTAATAATCTGGATGCATTAGTTTAAAATCAACCACAAATCAATATTAAACAAAAAAGTGCATTTTTAATCAATCAGTTAAATTTGCAATATAAATAAGTAATTTTCATTTAAAAAATTTAATTTTTAACCAAAAAAAGAAATAAATTTTTAACTAAAACTATGAATTTTTAAGCAAAAAATTAACTTTTAAGAAAGCAGTTAAAGTTTTAACTGAAAATGATTAATTTTCCACGAAAAATGTATTAGTTGATATTTAAAGAAAAGAAGAATTTACTTTAAGACAAATAAGAGTTGGATTTAACAAAAAAATAAACAAATTTTCAGCAATATATATGAATCCTTGACTAAAACAGATTATTTTCAACCAAACAGTTGCATTTTTAAGCGAAAGAAATTGATTTTCTACCAAAAAAGGTGAATTTTCAACAAAGTACAAAAATTTATAGCCAAATAGTTCAACTCTCTACCGAACTGTTGAATTTTCGAGTCGAAAATATGAATTGTTTACAAAAACGTTCAGTTTTCAACAAAAATTTAATTTTCAACCGAAAAAGATTAATGTTTAACCAGATAGTTGTATTTTTAACCAAAAAAGATAAAATTTCTTCAGAAAGAGATGAGTTTTTAAACCAAAAATATGAATATTTA
>NC_046666.1:112505213-112506520 GCF_010883055.1 Belonocnema kinseyi | reverse complement strand
TCAAAAAAGGAGCTAACACTGTGTGCAATTTACTTTACGATTCTATAATAAGGGAGTTACAAATCGATTATTATAATAAAATCTGTTTATTTTCTGATGGTTTTGGAGGGCAAAATAAGAACTACTTCGTTATGATTTTTTTATCTTTGTTGTCCGAAAACTTGCAAACTGAGATTCAACATCTATATCCTGTGCGAGGCCATTCGTACTGCTCTTGTGATGCAAATTTTCGAATGTATGGCCAAAAAAAAAGAAAATAGAGACAATAGAAACTGATCAAGAATATTATCGAATGATTGAAAGCTCAAGAAATCCACCATTCAAAATATTCAAAGAATCTGATTACAGTGTGAAAGACTTTGAACCCTTGATTGAGAAAATTAAGAAACCAACGAATATTCACATCAGAGATGCGGTGAAAATCATCTACTTTCCCAATAAAGAAATCGAAATTTTCTATGAATATGACGGACAATCTGTGAAACATGTTCTCGAATCAGATGAAACTTTTGAAAATTTACTGTGCTCACCTTTGGCAAATTCGATTGGAATAAGGAAAGAAAAAATGACAGATGTAAAATCTTTGATGAAATATCTAAGTGACGACGGAAAAAAGTTTTTCAATGATTTGTTAGAAAAATCGACAGTTAAGAGGAAAAACGAAAAATGTGTGAAAACTTGAAAACAGCCAAAAACTACAAAGGAGGCGAAAAAAAAATCTGTAAAAAAAGAATGTATGGTTTAGCTTCAAATAAATATGTAGAAATACAGCTGATAATGCATACGATTGTGCTTATTTTATTTATGGTAAACAATATTTTTCATCAAAACTTTGACAAGGATTGAGAGTCACATCAAATCGATATTATATTTATTAACTAGAAATTTTGTTTACTTGTAATTTCCTGATCAAGTTTTTATTTTCCAAAAAGGTTGAATACTTTCGCTAGTACGATACACTGCGGAGCTCGCCCGTGCGAAATTCAATCACATCGCGCTGCACGTTTGTGTTCAACCCGCTAGGTTTTACATAAATAATAGTCTGAGGAAGCTCAAACTTTCCAAAAAGTTAAACAATACGCTTAAGATTACGATAAGCGCGAATAAACCGTGGAAATCGAAAATTTCCTCGATACATTCCAAACACGAACGTCGAAAAACATGGTTTTTCATTCGGATTAAAAAAACATTCAATTAATATTAATTTTTGATATATTTTTTGATACTGTATTCAACGCTAGACCTTCCTGAACAGAACTCAAAAAAAAATTTTGATAAGTTGAAAAATGGCTGTTCAGCGGCGATTT
>NC_046666.1:112503556-112505113 GCF_010883055.1 Belonocnema kinseyi | reverse complement strand
ACAAACGTGCAGCGCGATGTGATTGAATTTCGCACGGGCGAGCTCCGCAGTGTATCGTACTAGCGAAAGTATTCAACCTTTTTGGAAAATAAAAACTTGATCTGGAAATTACAAGTAACCAAAATTTCTAGTTAAGAAATATAATATCGATTTGATGTGACTCTCAATCCTTGTCAAAGTTTTGATGAAAAATATTGTTTACCATAAATAAAATAAGCACAATCGTATGAATTATAATTTATCAGCGATATCACAGATTTTTCGTTTTTTTCCTATCATATTTCATCAAAGATTTTATATCTGTTCTTTTTTCTCTGCTTATTTCAATCGAATTAACCAATCATTCGATAATATTCTTTATCAGTTTCTATTGCCTCTGTTTTCTTCTGTTTTTGGCAATACATTCCAAAATGTGCATCACAAGAGCAGTACGAATGGCCTTGAGCATTCGTTATGTGTAAACAAAAACAGATCACTCAAAAAACAAAACATCTCAGTCAAAAGGGTGCATGGACAGTGCTATCTAGAAGCAATTTATTGAGATTCAATCTATATTACTTTAATTTTTCATCATTATTCTTTTAAACATTAATTTTTTTCGAGAAAAAAAAAACGTTTTGCAATGAATTCCACGGAAAATGTAAAGAATTCAAGAAAAAAAAGGAGAAACGAGGAGCTTTGGATAAGAAATGAAGAAAAAGTCGCCAGAAATAAGGTACACTTCAATTTTTCAAAATATTATTTCGAAACATTTTTTTCTTTCCAATATAAGTGCATCTAATGGGATAATATTAATACTTTTTTTCGAAATTTTGCTAAAGTAAGCATATTTCTTTGATTTCAAATGTTAATGTTCTTTTCTTGCCAGTATAAATCAAACTAGACATTGCATTTTTTTAAATTTGGAATGGAGAAAATCCTAATTCATATCCAAGAATTCAAAAAAAAAAAACCATTTTATATTTAAAAAAAAAGGAAATGAATGATTTTCCAACATTTTCCTATAGAATTCAAAAACTCATCGTAGATCGAATTACGAAAATAGCCAACAGAGACAAAAATTTAAACGATTTCCTATTTGGTAAAGTTTCCATTGTAGAAAGATTATGAATTTTCAAACCTACAGGGAAACGAGTATGTCTCGCGCTCAAATAATAAAGTCGATGCAAAGGAATTTGAACCGATCCAGTTCTGCTGTCCAAGGGAGTGCTATCAAAAAATTGAAGATTCCGAACAGAAAGAATTTTTTGAATTTTTTTGGAAATCATCAGGCGAATATACGGCGCAAAATTATATTTTAAGTAGATTGATGACCATGAAGGGATCTAATTGTTCAGAAAATGGCACAAGCAAGATCACGTCGTGGGAGTATCATTTTCACCATAAAACAATTTACGAAAGCGTTTGTCAAAATTTTTTGTGTTCTTTATTGAAAATTAAAAGAGGTAGATTCATAACAGTCCAAAGCAAGATAAAAAACAATCAGTCATTCAAAGATGAGCGTGGTAAGAGTAGTAATAATAATTCAGTTCGATTAACAGACGAGTTGAAAGAAAT